>NC_081332.1:0-300000 GCF_022539665.2 Daphnia carinata
GCCGATGGCGTTCCACTTGGGTAAACCCCGAAGAATCTTCAGCGTGTGAGGCTGACGTGATAACCGCTACACTATGAGGACACGTTTGTCTACCAAAGCACTCATTTCGAAAACAGATTTTAAAGCCATTACGACAAAAAGGTTGCAATTTACGAGCTAGCACGAGGTTTACTAGCGTCTTGTTCCCACCCAGGATCGAACTGAGGACCTTCAGCGTGTTAGGCCGACGTGATAACCACTACACTATGGGAACTGAACCTCGCATATCGTTTTCAATTTATGGGAACAACTTTTATTTAGAACATTGCCGCCCAACGTTGGGCTCGAACCCACGACCCTGAGATTAACAGTCTCATGCTCTACCGACTGAGCTAGCCAGGCACATGTACGTTTTTCAGCAAGACTTGAAACACCTGTTTTCCAATACAAAAAGATGATGCCTCACACCATGAAGTACACCAGGAGCAGTACCGATTTCAAAATCAGCTAGCTACACCTGTTAGTCTCCAGAAATGGCATTGCGGCTCATGAATTTGGATATTTTGAAGGAGAGATGTGCTGATAGTTTGGAAAATAAATAAAGTAAACGAATGTTTTCGTGTAAAATCGGACTGAAAAATAAGCCCGACAAAATAAGCCCGACTTTTCGGGATTGTTTTTTTCTTTCACAGACATATATAAAACAATATGAACTAGATCTCAAATTAAACGAGAAAACACGAAAATCAAATTTACTTTTAGATTGGGCTTATAGTTTTTCAAATAAATGGGAAAAAGGAATGACACATTTTTTGAGGGATGTCTTCAAGAAGCAATACGAAAGGTACGTTTTCTCGGTTTGTTTCCGGTTTCATTTAAACAAACTATTAATAATTGATTTACTTATACATTTTTACTCTGTCCTTGGTAGAAGCCTAATTACAAAGTTGACAAATGGCGTCCAACTGACTTTTCTCACATTATCAAAAGGGTTGAATAATGTTCAAGGACGTTTCTTCCAGTCCTGCATAGCCGTTGAATTACCTTTCCCCCTTGGACATTACATGCCTTTGTGGCGCAATTGGCTAGCGCGTTCGGCTGTTAACCGGAAGGCTGGTGGTTCGATCCCACCCAGGGGCGAAGGCCATGTTTTTAACGATTTTTCGTTTCCAAAGAGATGCTTCCAGTTTTTTAAAAACCTCCCTCGCTTTCAAGTATACGTCTTTGGCTAGTCGTCAGTGGTGAACAAACTTGGTGACTCTTCACAAAAACATATTATGGTACCATTGCTTAGTTTTAATAACTTACTCTACAGTCATTGATAATTAATACAACTAGTGGTTTCACCGACAAGCCGATGGCGTTCCACTTGGGTAAACCCCGAAGAATCTTCAGCGTGTGAGGCTGACGTGATAACCGCTACACTATGAGGACACGTTTGTCTACCAAAGCACTCATTTCGAAAACAGATTTTAAAGCCATTACGACAAAAAGGTTGCAATTTACGAGCTAGCACGAGGTTTACTAGCGTCTTGTTCCCACCCAGGATCGAACTGAGGACCTTCAGCGTGTTAGGCCGACGTGATAACCACTACACTATGGGAACTGAACCTCGCATATCGTTTTCAATTTATGGGAACAACTTTTATTTAGAACATTGCCGCCCAACGTTGGGCTCGAACCCACGACCCTGAGATTAACAGTCTCATGCTCTACCGACTGAGCTAGCCAGGCACATGTACGTTTTTCAGCAAGACTTGAAACACCTGTTTTCCAATACAAAAAGATGATGCCTCACACCATGAAGTACACCAGGAGCAGTACCGATTTCAAAATCAGCTAGCTACACCTGTTAGTCTCCAGAAATGGCATTGCGGCTCATGAATTTGGATATTTTGAAGGAGAGATGTGCTGATAGTTTGGAAAATAAATAAAGTAAACGAATGTTTTCGTGTAAAATCGGACTGAAAAATAAGCCCGACAAAATAAGCCCGACTTTTCGGGATTGTTTTTTTCTTTCACAGACATATATAAAACAATATGAACTAGATCTCAAATTAAACGAGAAAACACGAAAATCAAATTTACTTTTAGATTGGGCTTATAGTTTTTCAAATAAATGGGAAAAAGGAATGACACATTTTTTGAGGGATGTCTTCAAGAAGCAATACGAAAGGTACGTTTTCTCGGTTTGTTTCCGGTTTCATTTAAACAAACTATTAATAATTGATTTACTTATACATTTTTACTCTGTCCTTGGTAGAAGCCTAATTACAAAGTTGACAAATGGCGTCCAACTGACTTTTCTCACATTATCAAAAGGGTTGAATAATGTTCAAGGACGTTTCTTCCAGTCCTGCATAGCCGTTGAATTACCTTTCCCCCTTGGACATTACATGCCTTTGTGGCGCAATTGGCTAGCGCGTTCGGCTGTTAACCGGAAGGCTGGTGGTTCGATCCCACCCAGGGGCGAAGGCCATGTTTTTAACGATTTTTCGTTTCCAAAGAGATGCTTCCAGTTTTTTAAAAATCCTCCCTCGCTTTCAAGTATACGTCTTTGGCTAGTCGTCAGTGGTGAACAAACTTGGTGACTCTTCACAAAAACATATTATGGTACCATTGCTTAGTTTTAATAACTTACTCTACAGTCATTGATAATTAATACAACTAGTGGTTTCACCGACAAGCCGATGGCGTTCCACTTGGGTAAACCCCGAAGAATCTTCAGCGTGTGAGGCTGACGTGATAACCGCTACACTATGAGGACACGTTTGTCTACCAAAGCACTCATTTCGAAAACAGATTTTAAAGCCATTACGACAAAAAGGTTGCAATTTACGAGCTAGCACGAGGTTTACTAGCGTCTTGTTCCCACCCAGGATCGAACTGAGGACCTTCAGCGTGTTAGGCCGACGTGATAACCACTACACTATGGGAACTGAACCTCGCATATCGTTTTCAATTTATGGGAACAACTTTTATTTAGAACATTGCCGCCCAACGTTGGGCTCGAACCCACGACCCTGAGATTAACAGTCTCATGCTCTACCGACTGAGCTAGCCAGGCACATGTACGTTTTTCAGCAAGACTTGAAACACCTGTTTTCCAATACAAAAAGATGATGCCTCACACCATGAAGTACACCAGGAGCAGTACCGATTTCAAAATCAGCTAGCTACACCTGTTAGTCTCCAGAAATGGCATTGCGGCTCATGAATTTGGATATTTTGAAGGAGAGATGTGCTGATAGTTTGGAAAATAAATAAAGTAAACGAATGTTTTCGTGTAAAATCGGACTGAAAAATAAGCCCGACAAAATAAGCCCGACTTTTCGGGATTGTTTTTTTCTTTCACAGACATATATAAAACAATATGAACTAGATCTCAAATTAAACGAGAAAACACGAAAATCAAATTTACTTTTAGATTGGGCTTATAGTTTTTCAAATAAATGGGAAAAAGGAATGACACATTTTTTGAGGGATGTCTTCAAGAAGCAATACGAAAGGTACGTTTTCTCGGTTTGTTTCCGGTTTCATTTAAACAAACTATTAATAATTGATTTACTTATACATTTTTACTCTGTCCTTGGTAGAAGCCTAATTACAAAGTTGACAAATGGCGTCCAACTGACTTTTCTCACATTATCAAAAGGGTTGAATAATGTTCAAGGACGTTTCTTCCAGTCCTGCATAGCCGTTGAATTACCTTTCCCCCTTGGACATTACATGCCTTTGTGGCGCAATTGGCTAGCGCGTTCGGCTGTTAACCGGAAGGCTGGTGGTTCGATCCCACCCAGGGGCGAAGGCCATGTTTTTAACGATTTTTCGTTTCCAAAGAGATGCTTCCAGTTTTTTAAAAACCTCCCTCGCTTTCAAGTATACGTCTTTGGCTAGTCGTCAGTGGTGAACAAACTTGGTGACTCTTCACAAAAACATATTATGGTACCATTGCTTAGTTTTAATAACTTACTCTACAGTCATTGATAATTAATACAACTAGTGGTTTCACCGACAAGCCGATGGCGTTCCACTTGGGTAAACCCCGAAGAATCTTCAGCGTGTGAGGCTGACGTGATAACCGCTACACTATGAGGACACGTTTGTCTACCAAAGCACTCATTTCGAAAACAGATTTTAAAGCCATTACGACAAAAAGGTTGCAATTTACGAGCTAGCACGAGGTTTACTAGCGTCTTGTTCCCACCCAGGATCGAACTGAGGACCTTCAGCGTGTTAGGCCGACGTGATAACCACTACACTATGGGAACTGAACCTCGCATATCGTTTTCAATTTATGGGAACAACTTTTATTTAGAACATTGCCGCCCAACGTTGGGCTCGAACCCACGACCCTGAGATTAACAGTCTCATGCTCTACCGACTGAGCTAGCCAGGCACATGTACGTTTTTCAGCAAGACTTGAAACACCTGTTTTCCAATACAAAAAGATGATGCCTCACACCATGAAGTACACCAGGAGCAGTACCGATTTCAAAATCAGCTAGCTACACCTGTTAGTCTCCAGAAATGGCATTGCGGCTCATGAATTTGGATATTTTGAAGGAGAGATGTGCTGATAGTTTGGAAAATAAATAAAGTAAACGAATGTTTTCGTGTAAAATCGGACTGAAAAATAAGCCCGACAAAATAAGCCCGACTTTTCGGGATTGTTTTTTTCTTTCACAGACATATATAAAACAATATGAACTAGATCTCAAATTAAACGAGAAAACACGAAAATCAAATTTACTTTTAGATTGGGCTTATAGTTTTTCAAATAAATGGGAAAAAGGAATGACACATTTTTTGAGGGATGTCTTCAAGAAGCAATACGAAAGGTACGTTTTCTCGGTTTGTTTCCGGTTTCATTTAAACAAACTATTAATAATTGATTTACTTATACATTTTTACTCTGTCCTTGGTAGAAGCCTAATTACAAAGTTGACAAATGGCGTCCAACTGACTTTTCTCACATTATCAAAAGGGTTGAATAATGTTCAAGGACGTTTCTTCCAGTCCTGCATAGCCGTTGAATTACCTTTCCCCCTTGGACATTACATGCCTTTGTGGCGCAATTGGCTAGCGCGTTCGGCTGTTAACCGGAAGGCTGGTGGTTCGATCCCACCCAGGGGCGAAGGCCATGTTTTTAACGATTTTTCGTTTCCAAAGAGATGCTTCCAGTTTTTTAAAAACCTCCCTCGCTTTCAAGTATACGTCTTTGGCTAGTCGTCAGTGGTGAACAAACTTGGTGACTCTTCACAAAAACATATTATGGTACCATTGCTTAGTTTTAATAACTTACTCTACAGTCATTGATAATTAATACAACTAGTGGTTTCACCGACAAGCCGATGGCGTTCCACTTGGGTAAACCCCGAAGAATCTTCAGCGTGTGAGGCTGACGTGATAACCGCTACACTATGAGGACACGTTTGTCTACCAAAGCACTCATTTCGAAAACAGATTTTAAAGCCATTACGACAAAAAGGTTGCAATTTACGAGCTAGCACGAGGTTTACTAGCGTCTTGTTCCCACCCAGGATCGAACTGAGGACCTTCAGCGTGTTAGGCCGACGTGATAACCACTACACTATGGGAACTGAACCTCGCATATCGTTTTCAATTTATGGGAACAACTTTTATTTAGAACATTGCCGCCCAACGTTGGGCTCGAACCCACGACCCTGAGATTAACAGTCTCATGCTCTACCGACTGAGCTAGCCAGGCACATGTACGTTTTTCAGCAAGACTTGAAACACCTGTTTTCCAATACAAAAAGATGATGCCTCACACCATGAAGTACACCAGGAGCAGTACCGATTTCAAAATCAGCTAGCTACACCTGTTAGTCTCCAGAAATGGCATTGCGGCTCATGAATTTGGATATTTTGAA
Source organism: Daphnia carinata (assembly GCF_022539665.2). NCBI lineage: Eukaryota > Metazoa > Arthropoda > Branchiopoda > Diplostraca > Daphniidae > Daphnia > Daphnia carinata. The sequence goes on from NC_081332.1 coordinate 5,877, forward strand.
GGAGAGATGTGCTGATAGTTTGGAAAATAAATAAAGTAAACGAATGTTTTCGTGTAAAATCGGACTGAAAAATAAGCCCGACAAAATAAGCCCGACTTTTCGGGATTGTTTTTTTCTTTCACAGACATATATAAAACAATATGAACTAGATCTCAAATTAAACGAGAAAACACGAAAATCAAATTTACTTTTAGATTGGGCTTATAGTTTTTCAAATAAATGGGAAAAAGGAATGACACATTTTTTGAGGGATGTCTTCAAGAAGCAATACGAAAGGTACGTTTTCTCGGTTTGTTTCCGGTTTCATTTAAACAAACTATTAATAATTGATTTACTTATACATTTTTACTCTGTCCTTGGTAGAAGCCTAATTACAAAGTTGACAAATGGCGTCCAACTGACTTTTCTCACATTATCAAAAGGGTTGAATAATGTTCAAGGACGTTTCTTCCAGTCCTGCATAGCCGTTGAATTACCTTTCCCCCTTGGACATTACATGCCTTTGTGGCGCAATTGGCTAGCGCGTTCGGCTGTTAACCGGAAGGCTGGTGGTTCGATCCCACCCAGGGGCGAAGGCCATGTTTTTAACGATTTTTCGTTTCCAAAGAGATGCTTCCAGTTTTTTAAAAAACCTCCCTCGCTTTCAAGTATACGTCTTTGGCTAGTCGTCAGTGGTGAACAAACTTGGTGACTCTTCACAAAAACATATTATGGTACCATTGCTTAGTTTTAATAACTTACTCTACAGTCATTGATAATTAATACAACTAGTGGTTTCACCGACAAGCCGATGGCGTTCCACTTGGGTAAACCCCGAAGAATCTTCAGCGTGTGAGGCTGACGTGATAACCGCTACACTATGAGGACACGTTTGTCTACCAAAGCACTCATTTCGAAAACAGATTTTAAAGCCATTACGACAAAAAGGTTGCAATTTACGAGCTAGCACGAGGTTTACTAGCGTCTTGTTCCCACCCAGGATCGAACTGAGGACCTTCAGCGTGTTAGGCCGACGTGATAACCACTACACTATGGGAACTGAACCTCGCATATCGTTTTCAATTTATGGGAACAACTTTTATTTAGAACATTGCCGCCCAACGTTGGGCTCGAACCCACGACCCTGAGATTAACAGTCTCATGCTCTACCGACTGAGCTAGCCAGGCACATGTACGTTTTTCAGCAAGACTTGAAACACCTGTTTTCCAATACAAAAAGATGATGCCTCACACCATGAAGTACACCAGGAGCAGTACCGATTTCAAAATCAGCTAGCTACACCTGTTAGTCTCCAGAAATGGCATTGCGGCTCATGAATTTGGATATTTTGAAGGAGAGATGTGCTGATAGTTTGGAAAATAAATAAAGTAAACGAATGTTTTCGTGTAAAATCGGACTGAAAAATAAGCCCGACAAAATAAGCCCGACTTTTCGGGATTGTTTTTTTCTTTCACAGACATATATAAAACAATATGAACTAGATCTCAAATTAAACGAGAAAACACGAAAATCAAATTTACTTTTAGATTGGGCTTATAGTTTTTCAAATAAATGGGAAAAAGGAATGACACATTTTTTGAGGGATGTCTTCAAGAAGCAATACGAAAGGTACGTTTTCTCGGTTTGTTTCCGGTTTCATTTAAACAAACTATTAATAATTGATTTACTTATACATTTTTACTCTGTCCTTGGTAGAAGCCTAATTACAAAGTTGACAAATGGCGTCCAACTGACTTTTCTCACATTATCAAAAGGGTTGAATAATGTTCAAGGACGTTTCTTCCAGTCCTGCATAGCCGTTGAATTACCTTTCCCCCTTGGACATTACATGCCTTTGTGGCGCAATTGGCTAGCGCGTTCGGCTGTTAACCGGAAGGCTGGTGGTTCGAGCCCACCCAGGGGCGAAGGCCATGTTTTTAACGATTTTTCGTTTCCAAAGAGATGCTTCCAGTTTTTTAAAAACCTCCCTCGCTTTCAAGTATACGTCTTTGGCTAGTCGTCAGTGGTGAACAAACTTGGTGACTCTTCACAAAAACATATTATGGTACCATTGCTTAGTTTTAATAACTTACTCTACAGTCATTGATAATTAATACAACTAGTGGTTTCACCGACAAGCCGATGGCGTTCCACTTGGGTAAACCCCGAAGAATCTTCAGCGTGTGAGGCTGACGTGATAACCGCTACACTATGAGGACACGTTTGTCTACCAAAGCACTCATTTCGAAAACAGATTTTAAAGCCATTACGACAAAAAGGTTGCAATTTACGAGCTAGCACGAGGTTTACTAGCGTCTTGTTCCCACCCAGGATCGAACTGAGGACCTTCAGCGTGTTAGGCCGACGTGATAACCACTACACTATGGGAACTGAACCTCGCATATCGTTTTCAATTTATGGGAACAACTTTTATTTAGAACATTGCCGCCCAACGTTGGGCTCGAACCCACGACCCTGAGATTAACAGTCTCATGCTCTACCGACTGAGCTAGCCAGGCACATGTACGTTTTTCAGCAAGACTTGAAACACCTGTTTTCCAATACAAAAAGATGATGCCTCACACCATGAAGTACACCAGGAGCAGTACCGATTTCAAAATCAGCTAGCTACACCTGTTAGTCTCCAGAAATGGCATTGCGGCTCATGAATTTGGATATTTTGAAGGAGAGATGTGCTGATAGTTTGGAAAATAAATAAAGTAAACGAATGTTTTCGTGTAAAATCGGACTGAAAAATAAGCCCGACAAAATAAGCCCGACTTTTCGGGATTGTTTTTTTCTTTCACAGACATATATAAAACAATATGAACTAGATCTCAAATTAAACGAGAAAACACGAAAATCAAATTTACTTTTAGATTGGGCTTATAGTTTTTCAAATAAATGGGAAAAAGGAATGACACATTTTTTGAGGGATGTCTTCAAGAAGCAATACGAAAGGTACGTTTTCTCGGTTTGTTTCCGGTTTCATTTAAACAAACTATTAATAATTGATTTACTTATACATTTTTACTCTGTCCTTGGTAGAAGCCTAATTACAAAGTTGACAAATGGCGTCCAACTGACTTTTCTCACATTATCAAAAGGGTTGAATAATGTTCAAGGACGTTTCTTCCAGTCCTGCATAGCCGTTGAATTACCTTTCCCCCTTGGACATTACATGCCTTTGTGGCGCAATTGGCTAGCGCGTTCGGCTGTTAACCGGAAGGCTGGTGGTTCGATCCCACCCAGGGGCGAAGGCCATGTTTTTAACGATTTTTCGTTTCCAAAGAGATGCTTCCAGTTTTTTAAAAACCTCCTCGCTTTCAAGTATACGTCTTTGGCTAGTCGTCAGTGGTGAACAAACTTGGTGACTCTTCACAAAAACATATTATGGTACCATTGCTTAGTTTTAATAACTTACTCTACAGTCATTGATAATTAATACAACTAGTGGTTTCACCGACAAGCCGATGGCGTTCCACTTGGGTAAACCCCGAAGAATCTTCAGCGTGTGAGGCTGACGTGATAACCGCTACACTATGAGGACACGTTTGTCTACCAAAGCACTCATTTCGAAAACAGATTTTAAAGCCATTACGACAAAAAGGTTGCAATTTACGAGCTAGCACGAGGTTTACTAGCGTCTTGTTCCCACCCAGGATCGAACTGAGGACCTTCAGCGTGTTAGGCCGACGTGATAACCACTACACTATGGGAACTGAACCTCGCATATCGTTTTCAATTTATGGGAACAACTTTTATTTAGAACATTGCCGCCCAACGTTGGGCTCGAACCCACGACCCTGAGATTAACAGTCTCATGCTCTACCGACTGAGCTAGCCAGGCACATGTACGTTTTTCAGCAAGACTTGAAACACCTGTTTTCCAATACAAAAAGATGATGCCTCACACCATGAAGTACACCAGGAGCAGTACCGATTTCAAAATCAGCTAGCTACACCTGTTAGTCTCCAGAAATGGCATTGCGGCTCATGAATTTGGATATTTTGAAGGAGAGATGTGCTGATAGTTTGGAAAATAAATAAAGTAAACGAATGTTTTCGTGTAAAATCGGACTGAAAAATAAGCCCGACAAAATAAGCCCGACTTTTCGGGATTGTTTTTTTCTTTCACAGACATATATAAAACAATATGAACTAGATCTCAAATTAAACGAGAAAACACGAAAATCAAATTTACTTTTAGATTGGGCTTATAGTTTTTCAAATAAATGGGAAAAAGGAATGACACATTTTTTGAGGGATGTCTTCAAGAAGCAATACGAAAGGTACGTTTTCTCGGTTTGTTTCCGGTTTCATTTAAACAAACTATTAATAATTGATTTACTTATACATTTTTACTCTGTCCTTGGTAGAAGCCTAATTACAAAGTTGACAAATGGCGTCCAACTGACTTTTCTCACATTATCAAAAGGGTTGAATAATGTTCAAGGACGTTTCTTCCAGTCCTGCATAGCCGTTGAATTACCTTTCCCCCTTGGACATTACATGCCTTTGTGGCGCAATTGGCTAGCGCGTTCGGCTGTTAACCGGAAGGCTGGTGGTTCGATCCCACCCAGGGGCGAAGGCCATGTTTTTAACGATTTTTCGTTTCCAAAGAGATGCTTCCAGTTTTTTAAAAACCTCCCTCGCTTTCAAGTATACGTCTTTGGCTAGTCGTCAGTGGTGAACAAACTTGGTGACTCTTCACAAAAACATATTATGGTACCATTGCTTAGTTTTAATAACTTACTCTACAGTCATTGATAATTAATACAACTAGTGGTTTCACCGACAAGCCGATGGCGTTCCACTTGGGTAAACCCCGAAGAATCTTCAGCGTGTGAGGCTGACGTGATAACCGCTACACTATGAGGACACGTTTGTCTACCAAAGCACTCATTTCGAAAACAGATTTTAAAGCCATTACGACAAAAAGGTTGCAATTTACGAGCTAGCACGAGGTTTACTAGCGTCTTGTTCCCACCCAGGATCGAACTGAGGACCTTCAGCGTGTTAGGCCGACGTGATAACCACTACACTATGGGAACTGAACCTCGCATATCGTTTTCAATTTATGGGAACAACTTTTATTTAGAACATTGCCGCCCAACGTTGGGCTCGAACCCACGACCCTGAGATTAACAGTCTCATGCTCTACCGACTGAGCTAGCCAGGCACATGTACGTTTTTCAGCAAGACTTGAAACACCTGTTTTCCAATACAAAAAGATGATGCCTCACACCATGAAGTACACCAGGAGCAGTACCGATTTCAAAATCAGCTAGCTACACCTGTTAGTCTCCAGAAATGGCATTGCGGCTCATGAATTTGGATATTTTGAAGGAGAGATGTGCTGATAGTTTGGAAAATAAATAAAGTAAACGAATGTTTTCGTGTAAAATCGGACTGAAAAATAAGCCCGACAAAATAAGCCCGACTTTTCGGGATTGTTTTTTTCTTTCACAGACATATATAAAACAATATGAACTAGATCTCAAATTAAACGAGAAAACACGAAAATCAAATTTACTTTTAGATTGGGCTTATAGTTTTTCAAATAAATGGGAAAAAGGAATGACACATTTTTTGAGGGATGTCTTCAAGAAGCAATACGAAAGGTACGTTTTCTCGGTTTGTTTCCGGTTTCATTTAAACAAACTATTAATAATTGATTTACTTATACATTTTTACTCTGTCCTTGGTAGAAGCCTAATTACAAAGTTGACAAATGGCGTCCAACTGACTTTTCTCACATTATCAAAAGGGTTGAATAATGTTCAAGGACGTTTCTTCCAGTCCTGCATAGCCGTTGAATTACCTTTCCCCCTTGGACATTACATGCCTTTGTGGCGCAATTGGCTAGCGCGTTCGGCTGTTAACCGGAAGGCTGGTGGTTCGATCCCACCCAGGGGCGAAGGCCATGTTTTTAACGATTTTTCGTTTCCAAAGAGATGCTTCCAGTTTTTTAAAAACCTCCCTCGCTTTCAAGTATACGTCTTTGGCTAGTCGTCAGTGGTGAACAAACTTGGTGACTCTTCACAAAAACATATTATGGTACCATTGCTTAGTTTTAATAACTTACTCTACAGTCATTGATAATTAATACAACTAGTGGTTTCACCGACAAGCCGATGGCGTTCCACTTGGGTAAACCCCGAAGAATCTTCAGCGTGTGAGGCTGACGTGATAACCGCTACACTATGAGGACACGTTTGTCTACCAAAGCACTCATTTCGAAAACAGATTTTAAAGCCATTACGACAAAAAGGTTGCAATTTACGAGCTAGCACGAGGTTTACTAGCGTCTTGTTCCCACCCAGGATCGAACTGAGGACCTTCAGCGTGTTAGGCCGACGTGATAACCACTACACTATGGGAACTGAACCTCGCATATCGTTTTCAATTTATGGGAACAACTTTTATTTAGAACATTGCCGCCCAACGTTGGGCTCGAACCCACGACCCTGAGATTAACAGTCTCATGCTCTACCGACTGAGCTAGCCAGGCACATGTACGTTTTTCAGCAAGACTTGAAACACCTGTTTTCCAATACAAAAAGATGATGCCTCACACCATGAAGTACACCAGGAGCAGTACCGATTTCAAAATCAGCTAGCTACACCTGTTAGTCTCCAGAAATGGCATTGCGGCTCATGAATTTGGATATTTTGAAGGAGAGATGTGCTGATAGTTTGGAAAATAAATAAAGTAAACGAATGTTTTCGTGTAAAATCGGACTGAAAAATAAGCCCGACAAAATAAGCCCGACTTTTCGGGATTGTTTTTTTCTTTCACAGACATATATAAAACAATATGAACTAGATCTCAAATTAAACGAGAAAACACGAAAATCAAATTTACTTTTAGATTGGGCTTATAGTTTTTCAAATAAATGGGAAAAAGGAATGACACATTTTTTGAGGGATGTCTTCAAGAAGCAATACGAAAGGTACGTTTTCTCGGTTTGTTTCCGGTTTCATTTAAACAAACTATTAATAATTGATTTACTTATACATTTTTACTCTGTCCTTGGTAGAAGCCTAATTACAAAGTTGACAAATGGCGTCCAACTGACTTTTCTCACATTATCAAAAGGGTTGAATAATGTTCAAGGACGTTTCTTCCAGTCCTGCATAGCCGTTGAATTACCTTTCCCCCTTGGACATTACATGCCTTTGTGGCGCAATTGGCTAGCGCGTTCGGCTGTTAACCGGAAGGCTGGTGGTTCGATCCCACCCAGGGGCGAAGGCCATGTTTTTAACGATTTTTCGTTTCCAAAGAGATGCTTCCAGTTTTTTAAAAACCTCCCTCGCTTTCAAGTATACGTCTTTGGCTAGTCGTCAGTGGTGAACAAACTTGGTGACTCTTCACAAAAACATATTATGGTACCATTGCTTAGTTTTAATAACTTACTCTACAGTCATTGATAATTAATACAACTAGTGGTTTCACCGACAAGCCGATGGCGTTCCACTTGGGTAAACCCCGAAGAATCTTCAGCGTGTGAGGCTGACGTGATAACCGCTACACTATGAGGACACGTTTGTCTACCAAAGCACTCATTTCGAAAACAGATTTTAAAGCCATTACGACAAAATGGTTGCAATTTACGAGCTAGCACGAGGTTTACTAGCGTCTTGTTCCCACCCAGGATCGAACTGAGGACCTTCAGCGTGTTAGGCCGACGTGATAACCACTACACTATGGGAACTGAACCTCGCATATCGTTTTCAATTTATGGGAACAACTTTTATTTAGAACATTGCCGCCCAACGTTGGGCTCGAACCCACGACCCTGAGATTAACAGTCTCATGCTCTACCGACTGAGCTAGCCAGGCACATGTACGTTTTTCAGCAAGACTTGAAACACCTGTTTTCCAATACAAAAAGATGATGCCTCACACCATGAAGTACACCAGGAGCAGTACCGATTTCAAAATCAGCTAGCTACACCTGTTAGTCTCCAGAAATGGCATTGCGGCTCATGAATTTGGATATTTTGAAGGAGAGATGTGCTGATAGTTTGGAAAATAAATAAAGTAAACGAATGTTTTCGTGTAAAATCGGACTGAAAAATAAGCCCGACAAAATAAGCCCGACTTTTCGGGATTGTTTTTTTCTTTCACAGACATATATAAAACAATATGAACTAGATCTCAAATTAAACGAGAAAACACGAAAATCAAATTTACTTTTAGATTGGGCTTATAGTTTTTCAAATAAATGGGAAAAAGGAATGACACATTTTTTGAGGGATGTCTTCAAGAAGCAATACGAAAGGTACGTTTTCTCGGTTTGTTTCCGGTTTCATTTAAACAAACTATTAATAATTGATTTACTTATACATTTTTACTCTGTCCTTGGTAGAAGCCTAATTACAAAGTTGACAAATGGCGTCCAACTGACTTTTCTCACATTATCAAAAGGGTTGAATAATGTTCAAGGACGTTTCTTCCAGTCCTGCATAGCCGTTGAATTACCTTTCCCCCTTGGACATTACATGCCTTTGTGGCGCAATTGGCTAGCGCGTTCGGCTGTTAACCGGAAGGCTGGTGGTTCGAGCCCACCCAGGGGCGAAGGCCATGTTTTTAACGATTTTTCGTTTCCAAAGAGATGCTTCCAGTTTTTTAAAAAACCTCCCTCGCTTTCAAGTATACGTCTTTGGCTAGTCGTCAGTGGTGAACAAACTTGGTGACTCTTCACAAAAACATATTATGGTACCATTGCTTAGTTTTAATAACTTACTCTACAGTCATTGATAATTAATACAACTAGTGGTTTCACCGACAAGCCGATGGCGTTCCACTTGGGTAAACCCCGAAGAATCTTCAGCGTGTGAGGCTGACGTGATAACCGCTACACTATGAGGACACGTTTGTCTACCAAAGCACTCATTTCGAAAACAGATTTTAAAGCCATTACGACAAAATGGTTGCAATTTACGAGCTAGCACGAGGTTTACTAGCGTCTTGTTCCCACCCAGGATCGAACTGAGGACCTTCAGCGTGTTAGGCCGACGTGATAACCACTACACTATGGGAACTGAACCTCGCATATCGTTTTCAATTTATGGGAACAACTTTTATTTAGAACATTGCCGCCCAACGTTGGGCTCGAACCCACGACCCTGAGATTAACAGTCTCATGCTCTACCGACTGAGCTAGCCAGGCACATGTACGTTTTTCAGCAAGACTTGAAACACCTGTTTTCCAATACAAAAAGATGATGCCTCACACCATGAAGTACACCAGGAGCAGTACCGATTTCAAAATCAGCTAGCTACACCTGTTAGTCTCCAGAAATGGCATTGCGGCTCATGAATTTGGATATTTTGAAGGAGAGATGTGCTGATAGTTTGGAAAATAAATAAAGTAAACGAATGTTTTCGTGTAAAATCGGACTGAAAAATAAGCCCGACAAAATAAGCCCGACTTTTCGGGATTGTTTTTTTCTTTCACAGACATATATAAAACAATATGAACTAGATCTCAAATTAAACGAGAAAACACGAAAATCAAATTTACTTTTAGATTGGGCTTATAGTTTTTCAAATAAATGGGAAAAAGGAATGACACATTTTTTGAGGGATGTCTTCAAGAAGCAATACGAAAGGTACGTTTTCTCGGTTTGTTTCCGGTTTCATTTAAACAAACTATTAATAATTGATTTACTTATACATTTTTACTCTGTCCTTGGTAGAAGCCTAATTACAAAGTTGACAAATGGCGTCCAACTGACTTTTCTCACATTATCAAAAGGGTTGAATAATGTTCAAGGACGTTTCTTCCAGTCCTGCATAGCCGTTGAATTACCTTTCCCCCTTGGACATTACATGCCTTTGTGGCGCAATTGGCTAGCGCGTTCGGCTGTTAACCGGAAGGCTGGTGGTTCGATCCCACCCAGGGGCGAAGGCCATGTTTTTAACGATTTTTCGTTTCCAAAGAGATGCTTCCAGTTTTTTAAAAAACCTCCCTCGCTTTCAAGTATACGTCTTTGGCTAGTCGTCAGTGGTGAACAAACTTGGTGACTCTTCACAAAAACATATTATGGTACCATTGCTTAGTTTTAATAACTTACTCTACAGTCATTGATAATTAATACAACTAGTGGTTTCACCGACAAGCCGATGGCGTTCCACTTGGGTAAACCCCGAAGAATCTTCAGCGTGTGAGGCTGACGTGATAACCGCTACACTATGAGGACACGTTTGTCTACCAAAGCACTCATTTCGAAAACAGATTTTAAAGCCATTACGACAAAATGGTTGCAATTTACGAGCTAGCACGAGGTTTACTAGCGTCTTGTTCCCACCCAGGATCGAACTGAGGACCTTCAGCGTGTTAGGCCGACGTGATAACCACTACACTATGGGAACTGAACCTCGCATATCGTTTTCAATTTATGGGAACAACTTTTATTTAGAACATTGCCGCCCAACGTTGGGCTCGAACCCACGACCCTGAGATTAACAGTCTCATGCTCTACCGACTGAGCTAGCCAGGCACATGTACGATTTTCAGCAAGACTTGAAACACCTGTTTTCCAATACAAAAAGATGATGCCTCACACCATGAAGTACACCAGGAGCAGTACCGATTTCAAAATCAGCTAGCTACACCTGTTAGTCTCCAGAAATGGCATTGCGGCTCATGAATTTGGATATTTTGAAGGAGAGATGTGCTGATAGTTTGGAAAATAAATAAAGTAAACGAATGTTTTCGTGTAAAATCGGACTGAAAAATAAGCCCGACAAAATAAGCCCGACTTTTCGGGATTGTTTTTTTCTTTCACAGACATATATAAAACAATATGAACTAGATCTCAAATTAAACGAGAAAACACGAAAATCAAATTTACTTTTAGATTGGGCTTATAGTTTTTCAAATAAATGGGAAAAAGGAATGACACATTTTTTGAGGGATGTCTTCAAGAAGCAATACGAAAGGTACGTTTTCTCGGTTTGTTTCCGGTTTCATTTAAACAAACTATTAATAATTGATTTACTTATACATTTTTACTCTGTCCTTGGTAGAAGCCTAATTACAAAGTTGACAAATGGCGTCCAACTGACTTTTCTCACATTATCAAAAGGGTTGAATAATGTTCAAGGACGTTTCTTCCAGTCCTGCATAGCCGTTGAATTACCTTTCCCCCTTGGACATTACATGCCTTTGTGGCGCAATTGGCTAGCGCGTTCGGCTGTTAACCGGAAGGCTGGTGGTTCGATCCCACCCAGGGGCGAAGGCCATGTTTTTAACGATTTTTCGTTTCCAAAGAGATGCTTCCAGTTTTTTAAAAAGCCTCCCTCGCTTTCAAGTATACGTCTTTGGCTAGTCGTCAGTGGTGAACAAACTTGGTGACTCTTCACAAAAACATATTATGGTACCATTGCTTAGTTTTAATAACTTACTCTACAGTCATTGATAATTAATACAACTAGTGGTTTCACCGACAAGCCGATGGCGTTCCACTTGGGTAAACCCCGAAGAATCTTCAGCGTGTGAGGCTGACGTGATAACCGCTACACTATGAGGACACGTTTGTCTACCAAAGCACTCATTTCGAAAACAGATTTTAAAGCCATTACGACAAAATGGTTGCAATTTACGAGCTAGCACGAGGTTTACTAGCGTCTTGTTCCCACCCAGGATCGAACTGAGGACCTTCAGCGTGTTAGGCCGACGTGATAACCACTACACTATGGGAACTGAACCTCGCATATCGTTTTCAATTTATGGGAACAACTTTTATTTAGAACATTGCCGCCCAACGTTGGGCTCGAACCCACGACCCTGAGATTAACAGTCTCATGCTCTACCGACTGAGCTAGCCAGGCACATGTACGTTTTTCAGCAAGACTTGAAACACCTGTTTTCCAATACAAAAAGATGATGCCTCACACCATGAAGTACACCAGGAGCAGTACCGATTTCAAAATCAGCTAGCTACACCTGTTAGTCTCCAGAAATGGCATTGCGGCTCATGAATTTGGATATTTTGAAGGAGAGATGTGCTGATAGTTTGGAAAATAAATAAAGTAAACGAATGTTTTCGTGTAAAATCGGACTGAAAAATAAGCCCGACAAAATAAGCCCGACTTTTCGGGATTGTTTTTTTCTTTCACAGACATATATAAAACAATATGAACTAGATCTCAAATTAAACGAGAAAACACGAAAATCAAATTTACTTTTAGATTGGGCTTATAGTTTTTCAAATAAATGGGAAAAAGGAATGACACATTTTTTGAGGGATGTCTTCAAGAAGCAATACGAAAGGTACGTTTTCTCGGTTTGTTTCCGGTTTCATTTAAACAAACTATTAATAATTGATTTACTTATACATTTTTACTCTGTCCTTGGTAGAAGCCTAATTACAAAGTTGACAAATGGCGTCCAACTGACTTTTCTCACATTATCAAAAGGGTTGAATAATGTTCAAGGACGTTTCTTCCAGTCCTGCATAGCCGTTGAATTACCTTTCCCCCTTGGACATTACATGCCTTTGTGGCGCAATTGGCTAGCGCGTTCGGCTGTTAACCGGAAGGCTGGTGGTTCGAGCCCACCCAGGGGCGAAGGCCATGTTTTTAACGATTTTTCGTTTCCAAAGAGATGCTTCCAGTTTTTTAAAAAACCTCCCTCGCTTTCAAGTATACGTCTTTGGCTAGTCGTCAGTGGTGAACAAACTTGGTGACTCTTCACAAAAACATATTATGGTACCATTGCTTAGTTTTAATAACTTACTCTACAGTCATTGATAATTAATACAACTAGTGGTTTCACCGACAAGCCGATGGCGTTCCACTTGGGTAAACCCCGAAGAATCTTCAGCGTGTGAGGCTGACGTGATAACCGCTACACTATGAGGACACGTTTGTCTACCAAAGCACTCATTTCGAAAACAGATTTTAAAGCCATTACGACAAAATGGTTGCAATTTACGAGCTAGCACGAGGTTTACTAGCGTCTTGTTCCCACCCAGGATCGAACTGAGGACCTTCAGCGTGTTAGGCCGACGTGATAACCACTACACTATGGGAACTGAACCTCGCATATCGTTTTCAATTTATGGGAACAACTTTTATTTAGAACATTGCCGCCCAACGTTGGGCTCGAACCCACGACCCTGAGATTAACAGTCTCATGCTCTACCGACTGAGCTAGCCAGGCACATGTACGTTTTTCAGCAAGACTTGAAACACCTGTTTTCCAATACAAAAAGATGATGCCTCACACCATGAAGTACACCAGGAGCAGTACCGATTTCAAAATCAGCTAGCTACACCTGTTAGTCTCCAGAAATGGCATTGCGGCTCATGAATTTGGATATTTTGAAGGAGAGATGTGTTGATAGTTTGGAAAATAAATAAAGTAAACGAATGTTTTCGTGTAAAATCGGACTGAAAAATAAGCCCGACAAAATAAGCCCGACTTTTCGGGATTGTTTTTTTCTTTCACAGACATATATAAAACAATATGAACTAGATCTCAAATTAAACGAGAAAACACGAAAATCAAATTTACTTTTAGATTGGGCTTATAGTTTTTCAAATAAATGGGAAAAAGGAATGACACATTTTTTGAGGGATGTCTTCAAGAAGCAATACGAAAGGTACGTTTTCTCGGTTTGTTTCCGGTTTCATTTAAACAAACTATTAATAATTGATTTACTTATACATTTTTACTCTGTCCTTGGTAGAAGCCTAATTACAAAGTTGACAAATGGCGTCCAACTGACTTTTCTCACATTATCAAAAGGGTTGAATAATGTTCAAGGACGTTTCTTCCAGTCCTGCATAGCCGTTGAATTACCTTTCCCCTTGGACATTACATGCCTTTGTGGCGCAATTGGCTAGCGCGTTCGGCTGTTAACCGGAAGGCTGGTGGTTCGATCCCACCCAGGGGCGAAGGCCATGTTTTTAACGATTTTTCGTTTCCAAAGAGATGCTTCCAGTTTTTTAAAATACCTCCCTCGCTTTCAAGTATACGTCTTTGGCTAGTCGTCAGTGGTGAACAAACTTGGTGACTCTTCACAAAAACATATTATGGTACCATTGCTTAGTTTTAATAACTTACTCTACAGTCATTGATAATTAATACAACTAGTGGTTTCACCGACAAGCCGATGGCGTTCCACTTGGGTAAACCCCGAAGAATCTTCAGCGTGTGAGGCTGACGTGATAACCGCTACACTATGAGGACACGTTTGTCTACCAAAGCACTCATTTCGAAAACAGATTTTAAAGCCATTACGACAAAATGGTTGCAATTTACGAGCTAGCACGAGGTTTACTAGCGTCTTGTTCCCACCCAGGATCGAACTGAGGACCTTCAGCGTGTTAGGCCGACGTGATAACCACTACACTATGGGAACTGAACCTCGCATATCGTTTTCAATTTATGGGAACAACTTTTATTTAGAACATTGCCGCCCAACGTTGGGCTCGAACCCACGACCCTGAGATTAACAGTCTCATGCTCTACCGACTGAGCTAGCCAGGCACATGTACGTTTTTCAGCAAGACTTGAAACACCTGTTTTCCAATACAAAAAGATGATGCCTCACACCATGAAGTACACCAGGAGCAGTACCGATTTCAAAATCAGCTAGCTACACCTGTTAGTCTCCAGAAATGGCATTGCGGCTCATGAATTTGGATATTTTGAAGGAGAGATGTGCTGATAGTTTGGAAAATAAATAAAGTAAACGAATGTTTTCGTGTAAAATCGGACTGAAAAATAAGCCCGACAAAATAAGCCCGACTTTTCGGGATTGTTTTTTTCTTTCACAGACATATATAAAACAATATGAACTAGATCTCAAATTAAACGAGAAAACACGAAAATCAAATTTACTTTTAGATTGGGCTTATAGTTTTTCAAATAAATGGGAAAAAGGAATGACACATTTTTTGAGGGATGTCTTCAAGAAGCAATACGAAAGGTACGTTTTCTCGGTTTGTTTCCGGTTTCATTTAAACAAACTATTAATAATTGATTTACTTATACATTTTTACTCTGTCCTTGGTAGAAGCCTAATTACAAAGTTGACAAATGGCGTCCAACTGACTTTTCTCACATTATCAAAAGGGTTGAATAATGTTCAAGGACGTTTCTTCCAGTCCTGCATAGCCGTTGAATTACCTTTCCCCCTTGGACATTACATGCCTTTGTGGCGCAATTGGCTAGCGCGTTCGGCTGTTAACCGGAAGGCTGGTGGTTCGATCCCACCCAGGGGCGAAGGCCATGTTTTTAACGATTTTTCGTTTCCAAAGAGATGCTTCCAGTTTTTTAAAAACCTCCCTCGCTTTCAAGTATACGTCTTTGGCTAGTCGTCAGTGGTGAACAAACTTGGTGACTCTTCACAAAAACATATTATGGTACCATTGCTTAGTTTTAATAACTTACTCTACAGTCATTGATAATTAATACAACTAGTGGTTTCACCGACAAGCCGATGGCGTTCCACTTGGGTAAACCCCGAAGAATCTTCAGCGTGTGAGGCTGACGTGATAACCGCTACACTATGAGGACACGTTTGTCTACCAAAGCACTCATTTCGAAAACAGATTTTAAAGCCATTACGACAAAATGGTTGCAATTTACGAGCTAGCACGAGGTTTACTAGCGTCTTGTTCCCACCCAGGATCGAACTGAGGACCTTCAGCGTGTTAGGCCGACGTGATAACCACTACACTATGGGAACTGAACCTCGCATATCGTTTTCAATTTATGGGAACAACTTTTATTTAGAACATTGCCGCCCAACGTTGGGCTCGAACCCACGACCCTGAGATTAACAGTCTCATGCTCTACCGACTGAGCTAGCCAGGCACATGTACGTTTTTCAGCAAGACTTGAAACACCTGTTTTCCAATACAAAAAGATGATGCCTCACACCATGAAGTACACCAGGAGCAGTACCGATTTCAAAATCAGCTAGCTACACCTGTTAGTCTCCAGAAATGGCATTGCGGCTCATGAATTTGGATATTTTGAAGGAGAGATGTGCTGATAGTTTGGAAAATAAATAAAGTAAACGAATGTTTTCGTGTAAAATCGGACTGAAAAATAAGCCCGACAAAATAAGCCCGACTTTTCGGGATTGTTTTTTTCTTTCACAGACATATATAAAACAATATGAACTAGATCTCAAATTAAACGAGAAAACACGAAAATCAAATTTACTTTTAGATTGGGCTTATAGTTTTTCAAATAAATGGGAAAAAGGAATGACACATTTTTTGAGGGATGTCTTCAAGAAGCAATACGAAAGGTACGTTTTCTCGGTTTGTTTCCGGTTTCATTTAAACAAACTATTAATAATTGATTTACTTATACATTTTTACTCTGTCCTTGGTAGAAGCCTAATTACAAAGTTGACAAATGGCGTCCAACTGACTTTTCTCACATTATCAAAAGGGTTGAATAATGTTCAAGGACGTTTCTTCCAGTCCTGCATAGCCGTTGAATTACCTTTCCCCTGGACATTACATGCCTTTGTGGCGCAATTGGCTAGCGCGTTCGGCTGTTAACCGGAAGGCTGGTGGTTCGATCCCACCCAGGGGCGAAGGCCATGTTTTTAACGATTTTTCGTTTCCAAAGAGATGCTTCCAGTTTTTTAAAAACCTCCCTCGCTTTCAAGTATACGTCTTTGGCTAGTCGTCAGTGGTGAACAAACTTGGTGACTCTTCACAAAAACATATTATGGTACCATTGCTTAGTTTTAATAACTTACTCTACAGTCATTGATAATTAATACAACTAGTGGTTTCACCGACAAGCCGATGGCGTTCCACTTGGGTAAACCCCGAAGAATCTTCAGCGTGTGAGGCTGACGTGATAACCGCTACACTATGAGGACACGTTTGTCTACCAAAGCACTCATTTCGAAAACAGATTTTAAAGCCATTACGACAAAATGGTTGCAATTTACGAGCTAGCACGAGGTTTACTAGCGTCTTGTTCCCACCCAGGATCGAACTGAGGACCTTCAGCGTGTTAGGCCGACGTGATAACCACTACACTATGGGAACTGAACCTCGCATATCGTTTTCAATTTATGGGAACAACTTTTATTTAGAACATTGCCGCCCAACGTTGGGCTCGAACCCACGACCCTGAGATTAACAGTCTCATGCTCTACCGACTGAGCTAGCCAGGCACATGTACGATTTTCAGCAAGACTTGAAACACCTGTTTTCCAATACAAAAAGATGATGCCTCACACCATGAAGTACACCAGGAGCAGTACCGATTTCAAAATCAGCTAGCTACACCTGTGAGTCTCCAGAAATGGCATTGCGGCTCATGAATTTGGATATTTTGAAGGAGAGATGTGCTGATAGTTTGGAAAATAAATAAAGTAAACGAATGTTTTCGTGTAAAATCGGACTGAAAAATAAGCCCGACAAAATAAGCCCGACTTTTCGGGATTGTTTTTTTCTTTCACAGACATATATAAAACAATATGAACTAGATCTCAAATTAAACGAGAAAACACGAAAATCAAATTTACTTTTAGATTGGGCTTATAGTTTTTCAAATAAATGGGAAAAAGGAATGACACATTTTTTGAGGGATGTCTTCAAGAAGCAATACGAAAGGTACGTTTTCTCGGTTTGTTTCCGGTTTCATTTAAACAAACTATTAATAATTGATTTACTTATACATTTTTACTCTGTCCTTGGTAGAAGCCTAATTACAAAGTTGACAAATGGCGTCCAACTGACTTTTCTCACATTATCAAAAGGGTTGAATAATGTTCAAGGACGTTTCTTCCAGTCCTGCATAGCCGTTGAATTACCTTTCCCCCTTGGACATTACATGCCTTTGTGGCGCAATTGGCTAGCGCGTTCGGCTGTTAACCGGAAGGCTGGTGGTTCGATCCCACCCAGGGGCGAAGGCCATGTTTTTAACGATTTTTCGTTTCCAAAGAGATGCTTCCAGTTTTTTAAAAACCTCCCTCGCTTTCAAGTATACGTCTTTGGCTAGTCGTCAGTGGTGAACAAACTTGGTGACTCTTCACAAAAACATATTATGGTACCATTGCTTAGTTTTAATAACTTACTCTACAGTCATTGATAATTAATACAACTAGTGGTTTCACCGACAAGCCGATGGCGTTCCACTTGGGTAAACCCCGAAGAATCTTCAGCGTGTGAGGCTGACGTGATAACCGCTACACTATGAGGACACGTTTGTCTACCAAAGCACTCATTTCGAAAACAGATTTTAAAGCCATTACGACAAAATGGTTGCAATTTACGAGCTAGCACGAGGTTTACTAGCGTCTTGTTCCCACCCAGGATCGAACTGAGGACCTTCAGCGTGTTAGGCCGACGTGATAACCACTACACTATGGGAACTGAACCTCGCATATCGTTTTCAATTTATGGGAACAACTTTTATTTAGAACATTGCCGCCCAACGTTGGGCTCGAACCCACGACCCTGAGATTAACAGTCTCATGCTCTACCGACTGAGCTAGCCAGGCACATGTACGATTTTCAGCAAGACTTGAAACACCTGTTTTCCAATACAAAAAGATGATGCCTCACACCATGAAGTACACCAGGAGCAGTACCGATTTCAAAATCAGCTAGCTACACCTGTTAGTCTCCAGAAATGGCATTGCGGCTCATGAATTTGGATATTTTGAAGGAGAGATGTGCTGATAGTTTGGAAAATAAATAAAGTAAACGAATGTTTTCGTGTAAAATCGGACTGAAAAATAAGCCCGACAAAATAAGCCCGACTTTTCGGGATTGTTTTTTTCTTTCACAGACATATATAAAACAATATGAACTAGATCTCAAATTAAATGAGAAAACACGAAAATCAAATTTACTTTTAGATTGGGCTTATAGTTTTTCAAATAAATGGGAAAAAGGAATGACACATTTTTTGAGGGATGTCTTGAAGAAGCAATACGAAAGGTACGTTTTCTCGGTTTGTTTCCGGTTTCATTTAAACAAACTATTAATAATTGATTTACTTATACATTTTTACTCTGTCCTTGGTAGAAGCCTAATTACAAAGTTGACAAATGGCGTCCAACTGACTTTTCTCACATTATCAAAAGGGTTGAATAATGTTCAAGGACGTTTCTTCCAGTCCTGCATAGCCGTTGAATTACCTTTCCCCCTTGGACATTACATGCCTTTGTGGCGCAATTGGCTAGCGCGTTCGGCTGTTAACCGGAAGGCTGGTGGTTCGATCCCACCCAGGGGCGAAGGCCATGTTTTTAACGATTTTTTGTTTCCAAAGAGATGCTTCCAGTTTTTTAAAAAACCTCCCTCGCTTTCAAGTATACGTCTTTGGCTAGTCGTCAGTGGTGAACAAACTTGGTGACTCTTCACAAAAACATATTATGGTACCATTGCTTAGTTTTAATAACTTACTCTACAGTCATTGATAATTAATACAACTAGTGGTTTCACCGACAAGCCGATGGCGTTCCACTTGGGTAAACCCCGAAGAATCTTCAGCGTGTGAGGCTGACGTGATAACCGCTACACTATGAGGACACGTTTGTCTACCAAAGCACTCATTTCGAAAACAGATTTTAAAGCCATTACGACAAAATGGTTGCAATTTACGAGCTAGCACGAGGTTTACTAGCGTCTTGTTTCCACCCAGGATCGAACTGAGGACCTTCAGCGTGTTAGTCCGACGTGATAACCACTACACTATGGGAACTGAACCTCGCGTATCGTCTTCAATTTATGGGAACAACTTTTATTTAGAACATTGCCGCCCAACGTTGGGCTCGAACCCACGACCCTGAGATTAACAGTCTCATGCTCTACCGACTGAGCTAGCCAGGCACATGTACGATTTTCAGCAAGACTTGAAACACCTGTTTTCCAATACAAAAAGATGATGCCTCACACCATGAAGTACACCAGGAGCAGTACCGATTTCAAAATCAGCTAGCTACACCTGTTAGTCTCCAGAAATGGCATTGCGGCTCATGAATTCGGATATTTTGAAGGAGAGATGTGCTGATAGTTTGGAAAATAAATAAAGTAAACGAATGTTTTCGTGTAAAATCGGACTGAAAAATAAGCCCGACAAAATAAGCCCGACTTTTCGGGATTGTTTTTTTCTTTCACAGACATATATAAAACAATATGAACTAGATCTCAAATTAAACGAGAAAACACGAAAATCAAATTTACTTTTAGATTGGGCTTATAGTTTTTCAAATAAATGGGAAAAAGGAATGACACATTTTTTGAGGGATGTCTTCAAGAAGCAATACGAAAGGTACGTTTTCTCGGTTTGTTTCCGGTTTCATTTAAACAAACTATTAATAATTGATTTACTTATACATTTTTACTCTGTCCTTGGTAGAAGCCTAATTACAAAGTTGACAAATGGCGTCCAACTGAATTTTCTCACATTATCAAAAGGGTTGAATAATGTTCAAGGACGTTTCTTCCAGTCCTGCATAGCCGTTGAATTACCTTTCCCCCTTGGACCCTTATTACCTTTGTGGCGCAATTGGCTAGCGCGTTCGGCTGTTAAAAATCAGGCTGGTGGTTCGATCCCACCCAGGGGCGAAGGCCATGTTTTTAACGATTTTTCGTTTCCAAAGAGATGCTTCCAGTTTTTTAAAAACCTCCCTCGCTTTCAAGTATACGTCTTTGGCTAGTCGTCAGTGGTGAACAAACTTGGTGACTCTTCACAAAAACATATTATGGTACCATTGCTTAGTTTTAATAACTTACTCTACAGTCATTGATAATTAATACAACTAGTGGTTTCACCGACAAGCCGATGGCGTTCCACTTGGGTAAACCCCGAAGAATCTTCAGCGTGTGAGGCTGACGTGATAACCGCTACACTATGAGGACACGTTTGTCTACCAAAGCACTCATTTCGAAAACAGATTTTAAAGCCATTACGACAAAATGGTTGCAATTTACGAGCTAGCACGAGGTTTACTAGCGTCTTGTTCCCACCCAGGATCGAACTGGGGACCTTCAGCGTGTTAGGCCGACGTGATAACCACTACACTATGCGAACTGAACCTCGCATATCGTCTTCAATTTATGGGAACAACTTTTATTTAGAACATTGCCGCCCAACGTTGGGCTCGAACCCACGACCCTGAGATTAACAGTCTCATGCTCTACCGACTGAGCTAGCCAGGCACATGTACGATTTTCAGCAAGACTTGAAACACCTGTTTTCCAATACAAAAAGATGATGCCTCACACCATGAAGTACACCAGGAGCAGTACCGATTTCAAAATCAGCTAGCTACACCTGTTAGTCTCTAGAAATGGCATTGCGGCTCATGAATTTGGATATTTTGAAGGAGAGATGTGCTGATAGTTTGGAAAATAAATAAAGTAAACGAATGTTTTCGTGTAAAATCGGACTGAAAAATAAGCCCGACAAAATAAGCCCGACTTTTCGGGATTGTTTTTTTCTTTCACAGACATATATAAAACAATATGAACTAAATCTCAAATTAAACGAGAAAACACGAAAATCAAATTTACTTTTAGATTGGGCTTATAGTTTTTCAAATAAATGGGAAAAAGGAATGAAACATTTTTTGAGGGATGTCTTCAAGAAGCAATACGAAAGGTACGTTTTCTCGGTTTGTTTCCGGTTTCATTTAAACAAACTATTAATAATTGATTTACTTATACATTTTTACTCTGTCCTTGGTAGAAGCCTAATTACAAACTTGACAAATGGCGTCCAACTGACTTTTCTGACATTATCAGGAAAAAATACAACTACAATAGAACGTAACAGAAAACAATTGGCATAAATGGAATGAATCCATCTCTAGGAAACTATTAGAAAAGAATTTCTCGATTACCACAAATGCCAAATCCACATTTAAATGTTTCACACAAAAATCTTTTTGTTGGAACACAAAAGTCATTGCTCATAAAACATAAACAAACTCCGGTCGAACGAAGAATGTTCAAGGGAAATTGCCATATCCCGCAGATTCTGGAAAAAGTAAACTAAATTGCCATCCCTACGAATGCTCAGCATACCATAGAGCGATGTCAAGAAACAAAAGTAAATAATTTGTGAGGCGGAAAGGAAGGCCTGTGATAACCGAATGGAGGATGTTGGAATAACAAGCCCAAAGGATGCAGGAAATCTTTGTAACGCAATGCCAAGCCTTCCCATAAAGATTCTCAAATCCAAT
This sequence comes from Daphnia carinata, assembly GCF_022539665.2. NCBI lineage: Eukaryota > Metazoa > Arthropoda > Branchiopoda > Diplostraca > Daphniidae > Daphnia > Daphnia carinata. The sequence goes on from NC_081332.1 coordinate 28,051, forward strand.
CAATTTATGCTCTCAAGCGTTGATCAGGAGACTAACTCGAGGGGAATAGCCAAAATAGCGATCATGGTGATCATGGCCCTACATAGTGATTGTGGTTTAGATAGCAAAGAATTTTGCTTAAGATTCTCGGGCTTAAGATTCACATATGTTGTTCCTTTAGGTTCAAAATTATTCTTCACAGGGTGAACGAGGTTGTTTGTTTGAGTTATCAGAACGGTAACCTGCGTTAGATAACTTAATTAATTTTTTTTTTCAATCTGGAATCAGTTATCCTTGTAATTTTTTTTTTCACATTGAATGAGAATTCTACTTTAGGAAGAGAACCTTTTTTTTACTGTTCCGAAATTTTTGTTTTTATTTTGTTTTTCCTATTTGCTTTTGGTGTTTTTTTTGTTTATTTGATTTTTTTTTTCAATACTAAAAATATATTGCTTAATGATTAATTATAAATTTGGATGAACCTGCACTGACTTAACGCACCATCTTATTTTGTACCTGAGCTTCGATTACAAATAGATTATGCAAAGCGTCCAAGCGTTTTCATTGTATTATATGGTACTGGGTATGAGTATCAGATTAGAAGAAGGCAAAAAATATGACAATCCGAGACTGTAACTGAAAAATTTAGGTTAACAGGGTAGGATCGACCTGTTCAGCATTCGGCCGACAAAGTGTGGGCAAATAGAGCGTAGTGCGGATGTCCTCTTTCTTGCCTAGCATAAATGTCAAGACTTTGTGCTTAGCCTCCTGCTCCAACTCTTCACCTAATTTTGGGTTCGTAACGCAGTGGAACCCAACCTTTCAAATGAAAGTTGCTCTTAGTATTGTAAAACTTAATTATACAAATTAACGAAACTAAGGTCACGTGTAAAAAAAATAAATATATATTTATTCTCCTACTATGGTTGGCTTAAAGTGACCGTATAATCCGTAGCATGATGGTCGGCACTCCTTCACAGTACTAGTTGAGAAACATTTGGCTTCGTCGGAACTGCGCACGACAACCAACGTACGTCGTATGATGCATCCATCACTGGGTGGGGAGCTAGGAGGCGAAGGCACGGGGGTAAGAGGAAGATCGTGTTTGTTGTGGCAGGTATTTTGTTCCTCGCTGGGGAAAAAAAAATTAATAAAATACAGGGAACACAGCTGTATTGTAAAACAAAAACGACACTGATGATGATCGTTTACCGTAGCTGGCCTCGGACTTTGTCGGGGAGCCCGAAACATTGCTTTCCTTGATGGCCGTCGTTCAGTTGGTAAGAAGCGGCCATCAAGGTGCCGGACGAGAGAATACAGCGTTGAGGATCACGCAGTTCAGAAACGGTTTCTCCGTCCATGTTACCGCAAAGGCCAATCATCTTTCCTTGGAACGACCTGGGTGCCTATCAATCAACCAATGTCTACTCAACGTCATTAGGAAACGTCATTAAATAAAACATACTTTGACAGTGACGCTACTCGATGCATCAGTTATGATATGGATATCATGTCCGTGCGACGAAAGCTTGAAAGCAGCTGGTCCGACCTTAAATAATCGAAAAACGAAGAATGAAATTAACTACTTTAAAAACCATGCAAAACCTAAAGAGGTGGCATTAATAGTTACACGCAGCTGACATGGAAGGACTATTACAAGCCAATAAATATTGGACACTGGACTTGAACAAAATCATTGCTCTAGGATTTAGTGGAATAATCTTCACCTTATAGACTCCAATAGAAGGTCGAGAGCTGGATTGGTAAGTCATATCAGCGTGGTGGACTTCCAGTGGTTGATCCTCGGTGACGACCACATCGATTTCATTATAGCGAATCTTAAGAGTGGCCGCTGCCACTTCTAATTTGTCTCGACCAACTAATAGGGTCACAGTCTATGAAAATTTATATAGAAAAAAAAAAGTTCTTACACAAGCTAACTGGCAGTCTAAGGTAAATCAATACCACAAACCTTGTTTTCACCGTCTTGACGCATTAACACGGCTAGTGTCTCAATGCCCGGTACAGTCATGACAACGTGTTCACAGTCATTGATGTGCGCGTTGTACTGCACTTTGTCAAATGTTGTGATGCTATTCCTCTCCAGGCGACAGATTGCTATTTTGTTTAGTAAACATGTATGTGTTTCAAATGAAATTCTCTCGGCAAACTTCGTCGTCAAAATTTTTTTTTAAATGGGAGAGTTTGAAAAACATTCTTACGAGCAAATCCGTCACTGATAGTGTTATCAATCAATCGTTCCATCAATGAGCTCTTAGCGCTGACCGGGAATATCACGTTGGCTGTTTCGGAAAGCGGTAAGTCACGGAATAAGGTGTTGGATTGCGGTTTGTGGAACATCAGGTCAACGGCCGATAAGGATGGCTGAACTTTGGCAGAGATTCGTAACTGTTTGTTGGCGTTGTTCACTTCCACCCGATTTTCTGACAAGTGGGCATAGAATTTGCTTTTAAGCCAGCCTTCCACGCCCAACGTGGCGTTCATCAAAATGGGTAGCATCTTCATGAATGAAACGGAAAAATTCAAACGTTTAAAAAGCTGGATTTTCGAACGGCGAAAATCCAAATTTTGTCAGAGGAAGCATTTGTAACATACATAACCATATTTGACGACGGCGTTGTATTCGTCCAGAACAGTGGCAAGCTCTTTGACAGCCAAGCATTGCTCATGGCTAAATTCTCCTCGGGATTCGTGCATGATACAGTCACGATTTGCCGTTGAGTCCTCGACATAGCGAATAAACGCATCGCTGCGTTTCATACTGACCTATAAAAAGAATAATTTCGTAAGTTAAATCCTTAGGTTTCAACCAATAATTTCGCAAAGGGGCTAGAAAAACGTACATCAACCGCGATTTGATGTTCCGAACACGAGTCTCCGAAACCGATATTTGCGTTCCAGGAGGCTTCCATCGGAGTATCGATCATTGTGCGACGATCCAGTGAGGGTAATCGCGGATAAGTTCCACCTCCTTCAATGCACAACTGTCAAAAACTGTCGTTAAGTTTCAAATCAACACGAATTCCGGTTAAAAATCCTACCGTAAACGGGTCTGACACTTCTTGATTGATGGGCAATTCGAGCTGAGCATTGATGGCGAGTTTGGTGCCTTCCGTTCCGTAGGCCCCGGCGAAAGAAGCACCGTAGATTTTGGCAGGCAAGCCGACCTTCTCCATAATGAGTTTAGCATCAACGTGAATGGCCGATCCTTTTGGCACGGGACCTAAAACCTTCATAAAAACGCATAGTTATCTCTACGAATATTCATTCGTAGCTTTCATCAACTTGAAAATCATCCAGCCAGAAACAGGGTGGAACGCACGGTACTTTGTTCAGTTTTTTTTATATGAGGCTCCATGTTGTTTGATAGGTACTGAATGCGGTTAACTGGCTCCTTAATGGCGGCCGGTGATTTTGAACCTGTGCTGTACACTTGGGTGCCTCTATCCAACTTGTCTGCCGCATCTACCATACGTGAAACAGACACGTTGCCATCGTTATTTTTGGTGACTTCCATTTAAGAATTCGCCGTCCCCAGTTTACTCACCGATGTTTAAGAAGAACACAATTTTCGTCGTTTCCGAGGCGATTGGGTCCAGTGTGACGCGATACGATTGAAGGTGTAGCGAAGCAGGTAGCAAAGCAAAATTGGCGTCCATGAAAAATTTGGAGGGTGATTCCTGCCAAACAGATCGATGATTGGCAGCAGGGGGTAATTCTTTTTTGCTGGTCCAGTTCAGTTTTAATCCAGATATACCACCAATTGGGTGCTGATGCTGGAAATTGTCAGAACGTTAAAAAAAAACATTTGTTTTGTAGAAAAATATCGCATTTTTTTTTAAATTCCGCTACCGTCTGAGCGGCCACACCAAATGCGTGGACATCTCTCAGTTCACCAGGACTAGGATACGTTGGTAGGTCAGCACTTATGGCCTGTAGGGACGTGAATGGTTGGACGCGGTAATGAAAGAGGGTGGTAAGTCCAGCGGGTCCTGACGAGGCTGGCTTCCAAGCCGCTATCAATTTCCAGTTGTCCAATTCGACACCAAGGGTCAATCGGCCAGGAAGACTGACAGTCGCAAGCGTAGCAACACCCGAAACAGGCAGAGCTTTGGTGAATTCCACATTGACGCTCATACTCGCTGCTAATTTGACAACTACCCTGTGGGCGCCAACACAATTTTACTTACGTAATTCAGAAATCATTCAAACATTTCACGTACGTTGGCTTGACGTCTAGCTCCAAACCGAGATTCTTTGTAGAAGTAGGAGTCGACCATTTCTTTAGATCCGTTAAATCATCAGCACCGCCGCTGACAATTTGAATGTCACCTGGCAAAGGAGGTGTGAATGAGTCGAACAGGCAAGAAAATGTGATCATTATGTTTGTGTGTTTTAACACATAATACCTTTAAATGAAGACAACACCTGTGTTTGAGTTCGTGTGCTAATCATGAAGCCGAGGGTGCTCGGCACCAGAACTTCAGCATGAGTCAATGGCATCCACCTTCGACGTGAAAATTCTCGCTTCACAGAGAGGCTATTTGACGTCCAAAGACCTATCGCCATTTCCCAAAATTGATTCGTACAATTTTTATCTACTAGTAAGAGACGCACGTGTAAGAAAACAAATTGATTAGTCACTTTGTAAAAGGTCGGTGATGCCGGCTTCATCGAAGGACGTGAAATGATGGACAGCCTTCATCAAGCTCAAATGCAAAAAGGCGTCTGCCGAACCGGCATCCTGTGCGGGGATGGGACTCTTGGCGTTGAGCTGCTTCTTCATGCGACGTAGGTCGGGATGCAGGTCAAACTCTCGAAAACGACCGTTTCTTGACTGTGAAGTGTCTACATTCTCGGAGGAGGGGTTGAACTTGGCCAGGATTCTGTCCCAAGCACTTCTCCAATTCTCCCCATAAGCCTCGAGCTAAAGTATTTTTGCAATTAAAAAACGTGTCACGCTGTTTAATCAGTAGACGTTACCTCGAAAATGTCAAAGTGATACGGTCCGAGGGCCCAGCTGAGCCGGCCGTAAAGGCTTTTGGGAAAGATGGATTCTTCGGAATTGAACATTTCGCTATGAAACTCTGCGCCAGCGTTACTTTCCGCCGCCACATGAGACCGTTTCAAATTGTAGGAATATTTTAGACCTAATGGGACGCGTTTGGCTAACGGCAATACGATTTGCGCCTTCTCCGATCTGTTTAATCGGTAGAGGAAAGTATTAATCACGAGTTTTTAACAAGTGAAAAGGGTCTAAAAAAAAAAAAAAGACTTACAACTCTTTTAAGTTCTCGACTGGTTCAATGTTGCTGGCCAGGCTGTGAAGAGTAGTATAGACAAAAGAGGCTACCTATAATCGCAAATGACGAGTTTTCTTTATCCAATAGAACTCTGATTTGTTAAATTCATCTAATCAAGCCTGTCATTTTGCGCTTGATCATTAACGTGACGAACGAAGACGTGATTTATCTACTATTAAATTGTTAATAAACCTGTGCACTGTGTTCAAACCAAGTTGACACGGCAATCCTTTGCCAACGGTAAGCTGGAGGGTTGGCCAAGATGAGCAGCGTAAAAGCCGCCATGCGAACCTACGTAGAAATAAAAAGACAATTATCTCTTTCGTCATATTGCAGTTTTCCTTCGCTTGTTCGCTTGTTACGCACTTCGCTGCTCTCGGTTGGGTTCTGAAAAGTGGTGGACAGTAGTTGTATAGCCTTTTCATTGGAATCGTGAGCGATCTTGTGCAGACTTATGACAGCCTTTGTCCTGATGAGTGGAGAATAGTCTCCCTGAAAGTGGATGACAAAAGATGAAGAAAATCAGACACCGCTCGGCTCCCATCTGTATTTATTTACTTTAGCCTTGATAATGGGGAGGACGACAGACAGGATGGAATCGTGGCCGATTTCTCCAAGGGCCGTGAGAGCAGCCATTTTGTCTTCGATGGAACCGGCACCGTTGATTTCTTTGTACAAAAGCGGTACCAGCCTGCTGGTGATGAACGGGTCGTTAGGTTGGCAAAATTCGCCATAGAGACCACTGGGGAAACGAGTGCGAGCTTCGCTCACATTGACGCAGGCCACGTGCGCCAATTGGCAGACTGACATCATTGCCGAATGGTAGATGGGTCGTTCAGAGCCCGAAAAAGTGCTTGTAGCTTTCAGCATGCTCTAATAGATGTATAATAAAATCACTATTTATATGATCACGTCCAGCCCAGCGATGAGAATCATTAATAAAAAATCGTAGTATTTTTACGAAAAGTTCATTCAGAAGTTCGGCGGTTGGCGTGCGGACGTACAGCGGTAAACTGGAAATGGCTTGAAGGCTCTCCGACTTGCTAAGACGGCGGTTCAAAATGGATTCCTTCAAAAACGTGACGGTAGGATTGCTGCCAGCAGCGATCATTGCATCCAACAAGATGCTCCTGTTCAAATTCCATTAGACGATTCTAGTGTTTTTTAGCTGGAAGAGGCTCAATTACCTCTCGAGGTTGGTGCGATGGCCAACGTCGCCTACCAACGTGCTGACTTTCTGATAATCCATGTGACGGATGTAATGGGAAATGGCGGAGATCGTATCGATCGCTGCTTCCTCTTGGCTTTCTTCTATCTGGTCTACGGCCTTGGCCAGCAGTCGTTCTACCTCATCCAACATGTTCTCAACACCTTGGTGAAGTTGGTCGGCATCGCGCAGAGGAGGCATCCGCATTAACCCGTCCGAAAGCCAATGATTACCACTGGCATTCGTACCTGGGAATGAATAGACAAGCGAGCCGATAGAAAGTCCAGTGTCCAATTCCTTGGGTGGCCACGCCGATGACGACGAAGCGTGGCGGACGGCCTGAAGTATGAGCTTCATCAACGAAAGGGACCTCAGCTGTTCCGTGTCGTATGCGTATGGACTAGTCCGCACTTCGCCTTGATGCGTCATCTTCAGCAGCGTAAAGGATTCCAGGCTACCGCACCCAATGTAACGGGTGACGGATGAACGCTGCGTTTGATAATTTCATTTTACAACACGATAAATCATTGCCTTGGACATAGCGTAATACGTAACTAGTTGTCAACAACTAACATAATACGCAATGCAATGTGCAACAGTAGACAAAAACTATAGTTTAGCCGCTAAAATATGCGCAGTAGGTTTAGGTATAGCATTCGAAAACACAAGTGAAAGGGCCCATTCATTAATTTTAAACGTAGAGTACGTTACTGACTTACCGAACGAGCTGTTCCGCAAGCGGCAGCACCCGGTTTGCATTGCCATCCGGCAGGGGCGATGACCGTATAGACGGGCTTGCTTAGTCGGCACTTGCTGTAGTCCTTGGTCTTGACCACTTGGAAGAAAGTGCCTTCAACGCATAGCTTGGGCATGGGGTTGAGCTTACTGTCGGAGCGGATGAGTGCATCTGATAATGGAGCGATTTCGTAGAGCATTTCACACTCGCCAGTAACGCCACTCTACACATGGCGGCGTAATTTTGTGAATTTACAGTACACGTCACTTTCGGTAACTCCATTCTGATGAACCTACCTCCAAGACTTTAAAGACGGTATTTACGTCTTCCGTTGAGTCTTCGGTCGGCAGGCCGAAATTGCGTGACGCTGATTCGACGCTTCGACTTCCAGAGACGTGCAGCTGCAGTTTCGACGCCACGGCTTTTTTCATATTAATGGACCAAAATGGTTCATCCTGACTTACCACCAACGCCTCGAACTGCATTGAATTTCAGTCGTTGTGTTACCAAGAACGATGCCTCATTAATTAAGTAGCGGACATTTATACAAGCACGCAATGATTACCAAGCCTTCACGGTGACGGATGATGAACGGTTTCTCGAGGAAATGTTTGCCTTCGACGACGACCTGTGTGCCAATCAGGCTGGACTCGAGTTCGCTCCAACTTTCGCTGACATCTGTGTGGAAATTTCTCGCTGTCACGTCTGCCAGCTAATTGATTTCAAACTCCATTTAGAAAAAAAAAAAAGAGAGAGAGAGACACGGTGGAATAACTTGACACGTTGCCCGATGACTCTAACTTACCTTGACGATGATGGAGCCAGCATCACGGCACTGCACCATCAGCTGAGAGTCGTACTTGACACCGGCCGCCTGTGAGCCAAGTTCGGGGATGTCGTTGACCGAGAGAGCGTGCAGTCGGTAGACATATTCACTGCCTGCCGCCCACGGTGCTTTTCATTGGCAAAGACAAGTACAAATGTGATGCCGTTTGTCATATCGAAAAAAAAAAAAATAAAATAAAAAATGTATCGGAACTTACTGTATCGAGCAGACGACACCGAAGCTGTTGGCGGAATGGCAGGTGGTGGTGACGAAATATGAAAAACATGATGAGAATATCCGTCACGAATTGCAAAGCGCTGACACGAAACACTTTGAAGAACTTACCGAGACACAAGACCAGTCCCAAAAGGGCGGCCAAACGAGTTTTCATGCCCATCCTAGTGAAACTTGAATCCAGTAGTTCATCGACGTATTTATAGACTGACGAGCGCACGCGAGCACTGGCAAATACGACTGTCGGATGGGCTAGAATGTGTGGCGAGTGAATGTCTCATCATTATCGATTGATTATTGCGAGGGGGGAGGCCAGTAGACAGTCCATTCACGGCGCCGCAGGGGCCACGGACTTGTGCGGTAACAGCGAAAAGTAACACCATTTTTCCGTTTGACCTGAGGGAGCCTTGGACTTTGGTGCAGGGCGATTTCACGCAGCCAATTCAGCAATCGACGGCAGGACAGACTTTTATCTGCTCATGATTCAGCTTCTTGCAATTTTCCCTGACACGGTCGTGTATTTTGCGCCATAATAATCATGACTGCGACTTCAGCTATTGAAACAATAATCAGCAAAATTGGTCGGTCACGACCAAACGATTCGGCTGGTTTTATTCAGTTTTTATTTGAAAGCAAGTCTTAAAGACAGAAAGATGACAAGTTCAATGATCGACTCCAGTCAGTCAGCAAAATAACGCGTGCAATTTGTCCCTTCGCGAGAAAAACAAAAACCAAAAAAAGGACAAAAAAAGAACAAAAAAACAAAAAGAAACAAAAAGCGAAAAAAAAAAAAATAATCCCATTTCACGAAAGGGGTACAATATCTAAGGGAACTTTGGCACTGGAACGACATAACACAAAGTACTGCGACTTTTTTTTTTTTTTTTTCAAATTTGGATGATGTGTTAGAAAGATAAATGAGGGAAAAGCGCGCTAACTAGAAACGAAAGCCAGATAGTGAAAAAGCAAAATAGACGTCATTTGATGTACCAAAGAATTTGTCGAAATTTCCCCACGAATAATATATAAATATCTATGTAAAGCTGATTATGGTCCACGTTTTCCGAACGATCCGGCATTCAAGAATGTGTTACGCCTTTACGCGCAACTAGCATGTTCAAGACAGGATATTTCTTGATGTAGTCGACAGCCTTTTTGTGGGTGCACATGGTCAAATCGTAACCGTTACACTTTAAACAGATAAAAAAGAATAATAATAATAGTGATAACGTAAAATGAAATCAGGTCAAAAAAGAGCCAAACTGAAAAAAAAAAACAGGATAAAGCTAGACCAACTGGAAATGTAGCTGATAAAAAACTATTTTCCATCTAGCATTTTTTTTTCATTTAAAAACAAGGTTATTCAGGTACAAATCAAATTTTCGAAAGGCTTATAAAAACTTCAAACAGTAAGGAGCATGATTAACTTTCATACTAGATCCACAGAGGTAAATACCTGCAATATTTTGTCGTTCACCCGGAGGCCAGCTTTTGCAGCTATAGTTGTAAACAAACATTAGCACTAGTTGTTGAAAAGAATTTAAAAATGTGTTGGTACCTGGACTATTTTCTTGCACTTCAGTTACATAGATTCCCTAATTGAAATGTAAAAATAAAATCCAGAAACAATGAAGGCCTCCTAATTAGAGGGACTGCTAGAATGAGACACTCACATTATCCGAATAGCTCTGAGGGCTCTTTCTGAAATCCTGGTCAATCCCTCCTCCTATTTTGAAGCCACACCTATGCACTTCTCTCCCTTCATGGTCCAAGACAGTTTCCTTATGTAGGGTGATGGGAATCTAAATAAATAACAGTGCTCATATTTTTAGCTTTTATTTATAGGTGGCTACTTGTTTGGGCTAATCAAATGTGACAATGACGCATCAAGTAGGAAGATGGCTTACACTGAGGCACTCCATTGCCGTCCCCGCTTGATGAAAAAAAGTAGACATTTGATTACAAATTCCTAGTTGAACTTTTTTCTGAGAGGACAGTGTAAATGTTCCAATAACAATTCAGTATTTTTCCCGTTGAAGTCAGTCGAATGAGCTGTCAAACGATAAAATAGCCAATCATAGGCGATGTTGCCAAATCTCGCAGAAGTTCAAGGTTTGTTGTCATCGTTTATTTTTAGCCTACATTTCTAAATGCACATCTACATAAAATCTTTCCGATAATAAGCTGTTTGGGACACGTGAGTCGCGACTGGATCTCAAGCCGCGACACAAATGGATTTCAACCTTGACCTGCACGAAATATCCGATTTGGCGTCTATCGTTCATGCAGATTTGTCGAAATTCAACTCGCTACAATACAAGAAAAATATGCAAATGCTATTTGAGGAAACTCTTCAGTCGTTGATTTCGTCTAGATGTTCAAACAACTGCCGAGAATATATAGAAATGGAAGACTACACTCAGACATTGTGATATGTCAAACACACAAGGACAGGAACTTACATTCTTCCTTAATAATACTCGATGGGGCATAATAATTAGACACAGCACTACATACGTTGGAGCCTAAACAGGACGCAAAGTCCGATACGGAACGTCAAGGAATATTTTGATATGAGTATAGTCATTTTGAAAAATAATGCTAATAACCTAAAGGTAAACATAAAGACCTAAACAACGCAGGGGATTTCTTCTTTGGATAGACGTCGGGGAGGGGGGGGGGGCTAGGAAATACGGCAGATCCTGTCCTTTGTTAAACACCACGATAAGGTGTGTACCGACTCATCCCGGCCTGCTTACAAGTTTTAGGCTGTTTCTACAGAATAGAGTGATTCATCAGGAGGTGGAAGGACTGGGAGAGGGGGCGGGGTTGATGCGGGAGGACTAGGGCTTTTGTTATTGCCATTGGACATCATCTGGCAGCCGGAAGCAGCCAATAAACTACAAACTTCGTCGACCAAACTGCCACTTCCGCTGCCGAGATCCAGTGGATTTGAAAATGACGTGCTGTTGTTTATCGCTGGACGACCGTGAGGCGGTACCGGAGGAGGGCCCGTCACGGGAGGGAGGCCTAACGTTCCCGGTGTCGGTGACATCGGAGGCGCGGTGTACCCCGATTTAGGCGGCAGAGGCGGGGCGGGAGGTGGCCGATGATGCCGCATCGTACCGCATTCCAACGCTTCCGGGGACATAACAAGCGACGACGGGATGATGGCTGGCTGACCTTTTTTTGGCACTCGCTTCGGGTGGATGGGAGGCGGAGACGCACAATCGCCGCCAACAAACGACTCGTCGAACGACGACTTCGACGATCGGGGAGGCAGCGGCGGGGCGATCTGACGGGGCGGAGTTCGGCTCAACGTCGCATCGACGGTGTCGTGCACGTTCGGCGAAGAATGCGTGTGGCGCGATTGCTGAGTGAGGCTGGTCGGAGGAAGTTTGCTGCTCAACGGAGTCCTAGTTATCGTCGGCGTCGTGACCGGGTTATTCGAGCCCAACGAATCGCGATCCGTACCGAAACCGGAATCGCGCAGAGAAGCTGGACTGAAGAAAATGTACTCATTGGCCCAGCGCGGAGATTTGGCCCGGCTCAAAGTTGCAGCGCTGCCTCCGGCTGACCTCGGTGTCGTCGAATTCGTTGAATGAACGGGTTGAATTGGCACAGAGCCGGCCGTATTGGCCGCTTGTAGTTTCTCCAGGATTTCCGACGGCTTGCAGTACAGATCTTCCTCGTCCTCGCTGCCCACTTCGCCGACGGTCAGGTGGCCGTACAAACTGCTGCTGGAACTCGATGAACGATTGCTGGGCGGGCCGCCGGCCATCAAAGATCGCTGCGCTTTCACGCGGTCCGAAGCCGTCGGTAGCGACGTATTGAGCAACGCGTTGCTGTTGTTCAACTTGGCCGGGCTGTACTCGATCCCGGCGTCGCTGTCGGCACGTCGGTGATGATGGCCCAAAGGCGTCGTCGTTTGACTATTGGCGTAACGGGCTGCGCCCGTGTCCGGGGAAGGGAATCCCCACTCTTTCAAACGCTGTTTCATTTGAGCTAAACAATCGACCAGCCTCTTGTGCAGTGGCTGCACTTCCGGCGGTGCCAGCTTGCCGTGCAAAGTGAGACCCGCTTCGAGGATGCGCACCTGTTCGACGATGCACTGGCGCAACTGCAGGACGTGTTCCAGGTGGGTCGGATGGCTGGCCAAGAAATCCGAATTGAAAAAAGCTTCTTGATATTTTGCTATTCCACCCATGACGCAGGCGTCAATAACGCCCTGGAGTCGCATACTGAAAGGGTTGATGTTACGGCGCGGCTCGGCAGCATGCAGCGAGGCCAGCTGCTGCAGTTCCCGATTTACCGATAAGACTGTTTCGCAAGCATATTGAACTGGGGCAATCTCTTCGACATGACGTTCAATCACCTGGAACCACCGCAAAATGCCCGGCAACCTAAAACAAACAATTTAAAAAAAAAAAAAAAAATTTAATGAAACAAAGGAGTTTGAAATGAAGTTGTGAACAAATCAAACCAAAATTAAAATGGACTTACGGATGCTCGCTAACGAGCCAAGTGCGTTCAATCCAAAGGCTCTTGAACTCGTTGTCTCGATCGACCGGTCCTTTATGGACGGGCCGGTCCAATTGAAAACGACGGACGTCGTTGACGCGGTAATAGCTGCGTATCTTCTCGTGAAAGCCGACGAGTCCGGCGTCGAAGACGGGGTGATCCTCGGCCACGGGTTTCACGTTGCAGATCTGGATGTGCTGGCCCTCCGACGTCAGGATGGCGTCACCCGGTGGCGTGTTCTTCGTCAAAATGTGGGCAGTGGGGAACTCGGTCTGGAGCCTCTGCGTGAACGCGCCGATCCGCTCGTACTCCAAACCGCGGTAGATGAACAGCCGATTGCGCAAGAACAGCGGAAAACCCTGGCCATAGAAACCAACGCGAAAGTATTCGGGTTCGGGCCGCAACTGGGTCAGGATATGGTCGTAGAATGCAGCTTGCATGCGCAGTACATGAGACAGTTTGCCATAGTCGTATAGGCGCGTCTCGTAAAAATCGGCCAGCTCTTTGCACAACGGAATGCCCTTTTCCCAGCACTTGCCACGGTCAAAGTACGCGATGCTCTTCATGTAAAGTTGCCTGGAACGAAACGGTAAAAAAAAAAAAAAAAAAAAAGGAATAAATTAATGTCCTTTGGTTGGGGTGGGGAAGGGAGGGATCCAATTGAAAAAGGTTTTTTACTCTTTGCGTTGCCATTCCATTTGCGATGAGTGATGACCGTCGGCCAGCATCGTTTGACTGGACCAGCCCATTTGGCCGGCGTGCAACTGGAGCGTGAGGGCCGCTTCCGTGTAGTTGTCCGCCGATAAGTGGAGGTCGTGCAGTTTGTAAATGTAACGTAAGTACATGTCACGGCGATCCACTTCGTCTTTGTAGAAATTCTAAATAATAGAAAAATGGCAACAGTGAGCGACAAACAAGAAGAGAATCGTTTTTGTTATGACTGATCATCTTGCCAATAGATTAAAGGTGCAGCTCATTCGCTTGTCTCGATTCTCTTCTCCTTCCATGACGTTGCGATAGTCCAGCAGTCGTTCCAGAAGCCGCGTAATGGAACCGATGAACGCCTTGCCGTGTTTCTGCCACGTCACGTCGCACGATTTCACCTTTTCCAGCAGTCTGATTTTTGGTCAAATCAATTAAAAAATTATACGACGTGAACGTCAGTGCCATTGGGGTTGTGTACGCAAAACTGTTTGAATTGCGCCCATACTTACATCGAGCTCAACATTTCCCTTTAATTTTGTTACGAAGCATTAAAGAAAAAAGATAGAAAAAGTTCAAATCACACGAAACGGCTAATTGGGAATCGGCCAGCCCAGCGAAAAAGAAAATATATTTAAAAAAAAAAGATACTTACATGGTATTGAAAAGTTCCTTATAATTATCATCGCCCTTATTCTCTCCCACCAGGACGTCCAGTTTATCAATCAACTCCGATTCCACCTTTTTTCCACATTAGAAATGAATTTTAAACACACACACAAAATCAGATGGCATTTATCATTGCGACAATCACCTGTTTGAAATTGCCGCGGTGTCGATGCTCGCAGTCGAGCATGTCGAAGAAAATGGGCAACGTAGCCCGACGTAAAGTCGGTTCGGGTACCAGGGTAACTTGCAGAAAGGGACCCACCATCGACGGTATAAAATGGATCTTGTAATCACCGATGGCATTCCACATGGTCTACATGGGGGGGGGGGGGGGGTGGCGAAGCAAAACAAAAACATTAACACACTTTCGAACCTTACAAGATTGAGAAGACGTGTGTTTCCTACAAGGATTTGGAAACCCATTTGAACTCGCATATCACCGCCCTGAGCTCGGACCATTTTCAACCGTTGTCCAGCTGTGCGTTTCTCCAGCTGCAAGTTGGGCTGCGTCAAGAACGAGACGGCCAGGTCGAAATAATTGCTCCACAACTGCACGAAATTGAACCTCCCATTTAAAACGCATTCAAACGAAAAATTATAGCATTAAAAAAAAATTCGCGTGATGTTTACCTGACTATCAAACCATCCAGAGTCGAGAAAGTAGGCTACAAGCGGTTGCGTCATATGGTCCAGGGCAGCCAACATGACGCGGTTGACAACACAGTGCATGGTGGACCACTCCAGTGGGAAGACGTGCTCTCCCTGACGGGCCAGCGTCCGCAGCACGGCGAACAGTTGCAACAGAAAATCCTTGAGTGGCTTGCGCTCCGATAATTCAGACCACAGCCGATCGTAATGTCCCTGATCAAGCAGTTCTAACACGCTGAGCAAGCACGCGACCAGTGGACCCTGGCAAAATGATTCAAAGTTTAAAAATAAACCACCGTGAGGAAAAAAAAAAGAAAGCCAATTTTTCCGAATCGTTTAAAGAAAACCATTACCACGTTGGAATCCGTTTTCTGAGCTAATTGCACGGCTTGGATGAGAACGCCCAGCGTGGCCAACGCGATCGTTTCCACATCGCGGTACCAGACGTTGTCCTCTGTCGTGTCGTCGGCCATGCTCATGTTGCGATAGAAATTCATCATGTGGCCCAGCGTTTCCGTGCAAAACGACGTGACCAACGGCTGCGATAAGTGAAGCCGCAGCTGGCGGCAGACGGTGGGCAGCAAAATGGCACGAGCGGCCGATGATTCCGTGAACAGCGGCCCTCTGACGGTGGTGAGTACGAGCTCCATTCTGGCCGTGGCTATCAACGGATGCGGTTCTTTCGGCAGGCTGTCGATCAGCGAAGATAATAATTTGGCTGCCTCCGCTTGACTCAGAATTCGGCTCAGCTGTTCCACCACCGTGTAAATATTGCGCAGCAAGACGACCTTTTTTTTTTTAAATCAAAATTTTAAATGTTATCGAAATGATTTCAAAGTGAAAGGCGAAATGGCGCGCGTACTTGGGTGTTGACAAGCGCATCGTTGTAGAGCGAAGCGACTTTATTGAAAGTGGCAAAGAGGGACTGGAGAAATTGGCGGAAATCGTCTCCTTCGTGGTTTTCCAAGATGGCCCTGGCGTAGAGCCGCCGTGATTGGATAACCAGTTTGAAGAGAATTTCAAAAGCTCGGAAACACTGTTGGATAGGTTCGTGCTTGCAATCACTGCTCGTATGAACACGATCTGTACACTGCTGGACACAACTCAGCAGTCCCCTTGAGCATTTAAAAAAAATTACATCATTGAATTAGCCAATCGGTTGGCTTTTTCATTCAGAATATGAATCTACTTGTAAGCCAAAGCAGCCGAAAAATGATCGGTTATGTAGGCGTCCACGACCGACTTGAAATGCTGGAATTTACTATCGTCCAGCAAACTCAAAATATTCACCTAAAAATAAAAAAAATAAATTTAAAGAGTTGCAATGTTTAAAATGGATAAGAAAAACATCGGCGTTTAGATTACCAAAACTTCAAAGACCAATCCGGAATGGGGCGTTGCGTTTCCTTCAGAATCGGAGAACATGACGAAAAGCGAATCCAGCACGTCTTGGAGGAACTTAACCAACTCCTCCCCTCGCAAACGCATGACCAGGTTGAGCGTGTCGGTAATCCGTTCCGGATGAGACTTCCACTTGAGCAGCGACAGCAAATTGGCTGGAAAAAAAAAAAAAAAAGAAAAATTATAAAACGCGTCAAAGATCATTAAGTCGGGCCGTCCTTCGTTATACGCCCAAAAATGGATTTCATACCGTTCTGAGTGAGTTTCGTGGAACAAAGGTAGAAAGCCACCGTGACTGACTCACGGCTGTTGCGCTGAAACGACGCACAGGATGGAGACGATGAGGCGATGGACGCAGTGGCCTGAACGGCCGCCGATTGGACCTGCTTCGTCGAGTAGGGCAACTGCAGATAGGAGACGGACGGATCTTTCAAGCGGGCACAGTCCTCCACTTTATAAACCAACAGTTGATGCTGTCCGTCCGGTAAGACGGTTCCATCGCGGTCCATCAGCGGGATGAACGAGAAGCCGATTAGCCTTTTCTCCGTTTTATCTTTGGCTGAAAACGGGAAAATAATCAATGAACATCGATTCAAAATGGAGGACAACAATGACTCACTGCTGCAATGCCGATATTCAAGGCGTAAATGGGCACCGTAATACTTTTCGATGGGCAATGACACTTTGATCATTTCGTACCAAACCGGTCCGTTCATGTGGTAGAGAACCACTGATTGGTGTTGCGTTACTCCTTCCGCGTTCGACGCTCCGTACAAGCAGTTCTACGAGAAAAACAAAAACAAAACAAAAACAAAGGACAATATTCAAATGGATGATGAGGAAGGGGGGGGGGGATATCAATTCGATTTGATCAGCTGTTGTTTCTTAGAGTTTGATAGATTTTTTTTTTTTTTTCTCCATTGTTTCGATATAGCTAACAAGGGTGATGAATGTAACTAACAAGAAAAGATGGCACGGAGGATAATCAAGGCCATTCTTTAACAAAAAAAAAAAAAAAAAAAAACATGCATTGTGACAACGAGCGCCGGTCTGGACCGGTTAATATGCACGCATGGATTATTCATGCATTTCGCTCCACGACACGAAAGAAAAGGAAGAAAAATACATTATTGATTAGCATCGTAAAAAAAAAAAAACCCGGTTTCACCCTCCCCCCCCCTCCTTCTCTTCACCGTGACACCGATCGTGGGAAGGAAAGGAAAGGGGCGGGAGAGCGTCGTGCACTTGCGTCACATCAACGTCATTTCAACGTGAAAAAGGAAAAAATCTTTTCGAGTTCGTGCCATTGCATGTTCAATACTTGTCAAATTGCTCGACGAATCTAAATTTAACCTGAAGTTTACCTGAATGGGCCTGCCAAACTCGTCTAAAACTTGAACGGTAACCTCGACGTTTTGCTGGACGTCTTTCCTCCACGTTCGAACTCGCCCCGTTCGATTACAAAGTACAAATCGTTCCTGTCAACAGCACAGAACGGCCATTTAGAATATAAAAAAAACAAACAACGAAATAATGTACACACGCACATGAAAGCGAAAAAAAAAAAAAAAAAAAAAAAGAAAAGAAAATTTGAATAATTTGCGCATATGTGAAAGTAGTAAATGCGAATTGCAAACCTGACGTCACCAGGCATGATGACGTCGGGAAAGCCAAGTTTCTGAGTCAATGGGACATTTTTCAACAGGTGAATGTACTCGTGTCGCAAGGCGGCCAGTTCCCCACGCAACAGCCGCAGCGAGACGACCACACCTACGTAGTAAGGAGGAAGTGATTAGCAAAAGAAAAGAAAACAAAAATCCCCGAAAATGAATAGGAAAAAATACGAATGGTTGATCAATCACCTTGAGAAACTTGTCCGGATAAGAGGCTGAATTTGCTAGTCGATTTCTTGGCTATCAATTCGTGTTGCCATAGGCCGTAATCCTTCTCGTCGCTTTGATACAATTTCAGAGGGTATTCACGTTCCTCTTCGTCTTCAGGGCCAAGGCCGTTGGCGTCGGCCAGCAACTCGGCCAGGGACAGGACGGCGACGGCGTGAGGACGTCGGTACGTCTGATTGAGCGGTTTCTTCGACGACTCGGTGTAGAGCAGCCGTCCCAGACGGACCACTTGCACCACCAGATATAAATCCTTTTTCAAATCGGCGCTGCCCAGTTCCTGTAAACAAAAATTCACGACGCGTAGACCAAAAAAAAAAAAGAAAAGCTTTTAAAGCTATCGATATCGAAATGCAAAGTGGGATGATGGACGAAAGTGGGGAGGTGCGGCCGTACCGTGAAAAGCGTGGCGCTGTTGTTGGCTTTGCCGATGTAGCTGGAGAATCCCTCTTTGAAAACTTTGACTAGAAACTTTTCGCTACGAGCCAGACGAAAAAAAAAAAAACAACAAAAAAAAACAGAAAATAAATGTCAATTGTCAACTACAAGCCAACGCCAAAAACACCCAAACGAAAAGAAAGAAATACAAAAATAAAACTTGTGTTTTAAGGGTTCACCTCACGTAGCGCGAGTGTTGCATGTCGTACAAAACGAAATACACCTCGGCATCTTCGCCGAGCGAGCAGCCAAAGTGACGCATCGACAGGTACAAGTGATGAGTGGCCGGACGCGATTCCGCATTCTTGCCACCTCTGGCCGGCAGAGTGGAATTCCACTAGAATTTAATCCCGCAAAATAAAAAAAAAATGTAACATTAATTTCGTAAACGAAAATAAACAAACAATGAACTGAGAAAGCTTTGCCTACCGTGGCACTGCGGTTCTTTTCGGCACTCGTCACATGCTAGTGCAAATAATAACGAAAGAAAAAAGTGAGCATTAAAATGAGTGTTATTAATTCAAGATGAACGAAACGTATCAAGAAACTGGAACGTACGACGTTGTAGAGTTGATACACTCCAAGGGTATCGGGTCCGACGATGCGTTCGTCGATTCGCGGCACCAAGTCCAGTCCCAGTTTCCTAAACAGAAATTTAAAGAAAATATATGTGTTCAATGCCGCCCTTTCCTTTCTTTCATCTTCTGACAAGGGGGAGTTCGCTCAAAAAAACGCAACTTGGCATTGGCATGGAAATATGTGTTTCCGAACGAACGTGACACGCGGAGAATGAGACGGGCAAAATGTGACTTTATGGCATTGGAGACAAACTCCGAGTTCTTTATTTTTTATTTTTATTTTAGATTTTTACAATTTAACAAGCGCAGTATGGGGGCCCCTGGAGCCGTAAAAATGGTGTTGGCCATGTTGCTATGACCGTGCCTTTAAATCCAGTATTATACCCATTTCAATTTAAAATGCGCCAGACATACATAAAAAGAAAAGAAAAAAAAAAAAAAGTCTTCTCTCTCTCTTTTCTTTTTTTTTTCTTCTTCTTCTTTAAGGAAAAAAAAAAAAAAAAACCGGTCGAACTTGTATCCTAGACGATAAAGAATACAGACACACACAGAGAAACCCAATGGCCAAATAGGGTGGCCGTCATCGACCGCTTTTTACACGTTGGCCAAGACCGGTTTGAAATTATTCTTCATGTTGAGGAGAAAAAAGAAAAAAAAAACAGCAATGTCAACTGGTTTCCTTCTTTTCTGAAAGTATGGACAAACGCTAGCATATTTAAAAATTAAGGTTGGAAGAAAAAAAAAATGGAATAATAAAACAAAACAAAAATCTAGAAGCCGTTAAGACGGTGTCTCGTATCAAGAGTTCGAGACTACCGTTTGCAGTAGCCCGATGCCAGGTTGTCAACTTTCTTCTTTTCTTAAACAATAAAAAAAAAATAGATAAATAAATAAAAATAAAATGTTAACAAAAAAAAAAAAAAAAATAAAGAGGAAAGGAGGGGGGAGGATTGAAGGCTTAGCTCTCCGCATTCCGTGACATACGACCCGAAAAAATGAAAAAAACTTGCCGCCATTTTTTAAACCAAACGTTTTTTTTTTGTTTTTTTTAACTTAATAAAAATAAATTTAAAAAAAGAATATGCTGTTGCGATGGCTATCGCGGGTTTCGAATCTCTTCGGTCGTCATCCGACACTTGCGTAACGGCGTGACAAAATGGACGACAGGGTTAAAAGAACCCACCGACTAGAGATCTCGGCGCCCATATCTTTCAAAAAAGAAACATGGCAGCTGCTTACCCATGCACACACAGCTCATAAACAGGAATTTCGTTTTATTATTAATTTTTTTTTTGTTTGTGTTCCCTTGGAGAAAATGTGGGGGTGGGCAGGCTGGGGTATAACCAAACCCCCAAAAAAATTAAAAATTAAAGGTAAAAATAAAAAAAAAAATAAGTTGATAAAAAAGGGGGAGGAAAAAACAAAACAAACACGCTGGAAAAATGAGTAAGGATAGTCAATGATGAAGCAATGTGTTGGTTAAGACACGCACACAAAAAAAAAAAAAAACCAAACACATTGTGACATTTCCGGCCGTTCCACTACCGCTTTCGTACGTCCATAAAAGGAATTTGGCTCGTTGTCTTCCGCTCGGAATACACAAAGAAAAAAAGGACGTGACGTGACGTCAACTGCGCCGCAGAAACCCAAACGCAAAGAGAAAGAAAAAGGAAAGAACCGTGGTTTTTTTTTAGTTTTTTTTTTTAACCCCAATCAAAAAGATATAACAACTCCGTCTTAGAAATTTGTAAAGATCAGTCGAATCAAAGACACGCGAGTTTTACGATCATGTCGGTGGTCAAGCTGTTGGCCGGTATCGGCGCTTTCTTCAAAGTGCGTTACCTGCACGACAAGGCCGTCATAGACAACACCGTGTTCCGTCTTCACTACCGTTTCACGAGTGCCTTCTTCTTCGCCGCCTGCGTGCTCACGACGGCCTTCAATTTCTTCGGCAATCCGATCGAATGCATGACCGGAGAGCCGTTCTCCAGACCGGACGTGCTCAACACCTACTGCTGGCTGCACAGCACGTTCACGTTGGCCAAGCGAGAAGGCCAACGCGTTGGAATCGAATTCGCTCATCCGGGAGTCGGCCCCGAGAAAGGCGACAGCGAACATCTCTACCACAGTTATTACCAATGGGTGCCGTTCGTCCTGTTCCTGCAGGGCGTCCTCTTCTACCTGCCGCACTGGTTGTGGAAAATGAACGAAGGCGGACGCGTCAGAAAGATGACCGACAGCAGTCGGGGCGCCAGCATCGGACAAGATGGCGCACGCCACGATCATTGCACTTCCCTGTTCAACTACTTGGCGCAAACGATGCGATATCATCGCAGTCTGGTCTTCGCCTACGTTACGTGCGAGGTGCTCAACTTCGTCAACGTGGTGGGCAACATCTACTTCATCAATCGGTTCCTGAAAGGCGCCTTCTTAACGTACGGCATGCGTGTGGTTGAGCTGTCGAACGAAGACCAGGAGGACCGCGCCGATCCCATGGTCGAGGTCTTCCCGCGCATGACCAAATGCAATTTCCACATGTACGGCTCGTCGGGAACGATCCAGAAGATTGACGCCCTCTGCCTCCTCCCGCTCAACATCGCCAACGAAAAGATCTACATCTTCCTCTGGTTCTGGCTCATTATCTTGTCAGTGATTACCGGTTTAGCCCTGATCTACCGATTGGCCATGTTTATGTCCCCGATGTTCCGCCTCTTTCTCATCCGTCGCCTGGCATCGCCATCAAAGGTAAATGTCTATTGAAATGGCAGCTCATTTGGACGGGCTGAATACACGAAACAAGTCTTTTTCTCGTTTTATAGCTGAAAAATTCAAATGATGGGACAAACTAAAAACAAAACGTTTCGTATTTTTCTTTTTTTTTGGACAGGCCTCGTCAGAGTCGGTCGTCTGGCGTGTCCCTGTCGGTGATTACTTTCTCCTGCACATGTTGGGCAAGAACCTGGAAGGCTTCCTGTTCAACCGATTGATGGACGACCTGGCTAAGCACCTGACCAGTAACCCCAACGAGATGGACGAACGACGACGTGTCCCGTTCACACGCCAGACGTCCAAGTTGTCCGAGCTGATGTCGTCGGTTGGCAGACGCGCTTCGTTCAGGGCTGAACCGAAAGCGATCTACGTGCCAATGGAAGAACCATCCATTACGAAATCACAAACCATTGATTAAGTCATTTACTGTTTTTTTTCCTATTTTTTTTTTTGTTTTCTGATCGAAATCTGCGTACCGTTCGAAATTGTTGTTTTTTTTTTTAAGTTTCTGTCTACGATTCAAAAAAATACACTTGAATTTTTTTGGTTTGACCTTTTAACGCAAAGTGGGGGATTCTTTTCTGTTTTCTTTTTGTCAGATTGATCTTTTTCTTTTCTTTTTTGTTTCTTTACCCTCCCTGCCCTTTTTGTCTCAGCCCTGGGGTTCTCTACCTTTTTTGGGGAGGAAAGGTAATCAAAAATAAAAAAAAAGAAGAACGAAAAAGAAAATGTTTCGTTTTCCACATGTCTGGAATGTGTAAGCTTGTCGCTTTTAGTCTCATTTTTTTCCCCCAACAAGAACGATCGAGATCATTTCTGCTTCGAGTGTCAACTTGCAACCAAAAGGCCAAACGCTGAACATTTAACAGGTAACAAAAAAAAAAAAAAAAAAAAAAAAGAAACAAACGAGAGATAACCGAATGAGACTCTTCCCGCTTGTCAATCACGGCATTTTTTTGACGATGAAACCAACCGGTTTAGACATTTAAAAAAAAAAAAAAGAAAAGGTCTTGTTTTTTAAATGTCTGATTTTTTTTTGTTTTGTTTTGTTTTTGTTTCAACTTTGGTTATTTTCAGTGACATGTCAGTGGTTCGCCTTTTCAGTGTTTTTGCCACCCTCTTGAAAGTCAAGTTGTTGCAAGACAAACCGGTGGTGGACAACGCCATTTTCCGACTCCATTATCGATTCACGTGCGTCTTCTTCCTGGCGGCCAGCCTCCTGGCCACAGCCATCGATTTCTTCGGCAAACCCATCGACTGCGTGATCGATAAGGGCGTTCCCTACGCCAGGATTCTCAACACGTACTGCTGGATCCAGCACACGTTCACCGTCCCGCTGGACGAGCTTCAAATTAGTCCGGGTGTCGGTCCCGATTCGAACGAGAAGCGTTTTCACAGCTACTACCAATGGGTGCCGTTCGTCCTGTTCTTCCAGGGCATGCTCTTCTACCTGCCGCACTGGATCTGGAAGCGATTCGAGAATGGCATCGTTGGTGGCTTGACGGCAGGCGCCCGCCGATTCGATTTGAAAGGTCAAGACGCCACGTTTAGCCGACCGCTGCTGTCGAATTACCTGAACGAAACGATTGGGACGCACGGCCACTTGGGCGTGGCTCACGTCACTTGCGAGCTCTTTAACTTGGTCAACGCCATCGGTAATGTCTACCTGATCGACCTGTTCCTCGGTGGCTACTTTGTCGATTACGGATGGAAAGTGTTACAACAGCAAAGCCTCGACCAGGAGGATCGACGCGACCACATGATTGAAACTTTCCCGCGCGTCACCAAGTGCACGTTTCACAGTTACGGACCGTCGGGAGGCGTGCAGCGACACGACGCTCTTTGCGTCCTACCCGTCAACGTGATCAACGAAAAGATTTACGTATTCGCTTGGTTCTGGCTGGTTTTGCTGGCCATCGTTTCCCTGTTCGCCCTGCTCTATCGTTTGGTCGTCATGGTTTCGCCAGCGGTCCGCCATCTTGCTTTGAAACGTGTCGGTTTGACCACGTGCGATCAGCAATCGATGGTCATCCTGAGTCGGCGGCTTCCCTATCCTGATTGTTATTTGCTCATCTTGCTGGGCAAAAATTTGCAAGTTGCCGTGTATCGTGATTTGTTGGACGATTTGGCCCATTACCTCGATCATTCTCATCTCAACTGTTAAAAATGTTGTTTTCGGCTGTTAAATAAAACGCTTTCCGACTACTGTTTTAGGCTATTTTTTTTTTTTTTTTTTTTTTGTAAGACGGTAGCAAGCTGCGATTGGGGGCATTCTATTAAAGATTTTGGTCGGCCCACCTGGACCAAAAATAAAAAGAAAAAAAAAAAGAAAAAGGCCTCGTTATTGGGAGAGAGTCTCTTTTCTGTTGGTAAGCAACAATGGGAAAGAGAAGAAGAGAAGGGGGGGGGGGGGTAAAATGCCTCCCAGACACGGATTGAGATTTCAAGCTCAATAAAAAGAGGCCATTGAGCATGCCGCGGGATGAATAATGAGGCTGACTCTTCTTGGCCTTGGTCGACCAGCAGCGCCATACCAAATGAGATAGACAACTCGATTTTCTCTCTGCATCACCCCTCCTCCCATACGCCCATTCTCTCCCCCCCCCCTTTTTTTTTGTTCCATCTTTTTTTCCATTTTACTTTTGCTGAACTGTTCTAAAAAAATTTCATTCCAAAAAAAACAAAACAAAAAAAAAGAGCACTAGAAAAAAAATGAAAACACGAAGGGGGAAAAGAAAAAAAATATATATGTGAAATAAAGTATAACCGGCACTAAGGATGATCCATCACATGACCTCACAAGGGGGGCAGCGGCGGACTTCACAAAACCCCCTCCAACCACAACGAAAATATTTATAAATATCGTCTAGTACCCAATTGTGTACGTTTCTCTATTGGGCCATCTATTTTATGTGTGTGTGTCTGTGTGTGTGTGTGCATGTTGAAGGAAACAAATGAACGTCGGCGAATGATACGCATGTTTCGCTTGTACACACTTCAAAAGAAAAAACAAAACAAAACAAAAATGAGACACACACGCCACCGTTCAATGGACCAGTTAAAAAGACACTCATCAAACAACGGTGGGCACGCACACACACACACACACACTAATAAACATGCAATTTGTGTGTGTGTGTGTGTGTACGTCAGAATGCACCTCCATGTTCTTTTGTGCGTGTGTGTGAACGTGGTGCAAGTGGAAGAAAGAGATTTTCCAAGAGAGGAAACCTGTTTTTGGGTCTCGGTGGTTGGTGTGTGTCCAGGGGGGTCGGCTATATAACAAGGCCCTAGCTGACAGGGCTGGCTCTCACTACGAGTCGAGAGCTCCGACCATCCACAGGTGTTTGTGTTGTGTGCGTTTTGTTCTCGAGTGAATTGCAGTTTGTTTTGTTTTTCCGTTGTTGACTTGCAGTGTGTCTCATCAACCAGTGTGCACAACTCGACTGGCCAAAGAAACTCTTCGTTATTTCTCTCGGATCATCTACATTTGCTTAGGTAACACACAAAAAAAGAATGCTCAAAGAAAAAAACTAGCTGAAAGTCAAAACAGAAAAGAAAAAGAAAAAAGTACACAAACAAATTGGTCAGTGTGCTATAGGGATAGTTTTGTTTTTCCTTTCAGCTCGTAAAGACCACACCTGGTGTCTTTTGTTAGTCGTATCTTTTTCACGGCAGGTGATCTCTTCCCTTCCAAGTCGTTATGACCAACTGGCAATAACTCCCCAACGTGTTCTCTATGGGCGCGTAACCCAATGATCAAGTCATTCATCCTCCCAATCTTTTTTTTTTCTTTTCTTTTCTTTCATTCTTTTGCTTTGTTAAACAGGACGAAAAATAACAAAAGCTTTTTTTTTCCTGTCGATTTTTTTTTGTGTGGAAAGAAATAGCCGAATCAACGTCGATGTTACGTTTTTTCGATAACAAGCTGCAATTGATCTGCGACTACTGAAGTAGCTTTTTGTGCATTACAAAAAAAAAAAATATCCTTAAGGCTATTGGGAAAACATTTGAGATATTTTAGGGGAGAAATCGAAGGATGGCGATAGGGAAAAACGAAAGAAAAAGCCAAACATGGCAGAGGGAGAAAACCATTCCAAAAAAAAAAAAAAAAAAAAAAACCTCGTGCAACTGCGAATGCCGATCACGTCCCGACTCTTTTCTTTCTGTCGTTCAACACGACGACCGATTTTCAGTGTTTTCTCGATAGCCGAATAGGCCACGAGTCGTGTCACACACACACACACTTACGCATTTAAAAGTTTTTTTTCCCGATCGGCTAACGCTATAAAAACTTTTTAAGCGAAAATAAATAAATAAATAAAATAAAGAGTAAGTTTTTAACACAAGAGAGGCTCAAGAAGACATGCCCGGACAGGTATGCAGCTTAGCCTGCAGCCACGTTACACAAAAGGCAAACCGGCTATGCCGCATTCTTGGCCTCCAGTGTGTCTGTGTGTGTGTGTGTGTGCACTTGCAGATGATGCCTTCAACAACAATAACAAAAAGAAAACAAAAGAGATTGCTAGTGTGTGTCTCGCTGTTGTTGCACATGCCCACCCGTGTCGAAATCGTTAACTAGTGAGTTGATTGTGTTTCACCCTTTGTTAATGGCTTGTTTTTTTTCTTCTTTGGATTGCAGGGCTGGGATCGAGTGCAACAGGACGACAATGTCGCTGATTGGATTACTGGGCAGCTTTGCCGGATTCGTTCGCGTACGATTCCTGCACGACAAGGCAGATATCGACAATGCCGTCTTCCGTCTCCATTACCGTTTCACCAGCGCTTTCTTCTTTGCCGCTTGCGTCATTATCACTGCCTTCGACCTCATCGGCAGTCCAATTGACTGCATCACGGACGATGCCATTAGTCGACCGGAGGTGATCAACACCTACTGCTGGATCCAACACACATTCACTTTGCCCGGATCCTCGAAATTGCCTGGTGGTAAAGTCGTCCAGTATCCGCAAGCTTTCCAGGGTGTCGGCCCGGCCTACGAGGGACAGGGCGAACGGCGGATTCATAGCTACTACCAGTGGGTTCCGTTCGTCCTCTTCTTCCAGGGCATCCTCTTCTACCTGCCGCATTGGATTTGGAAGCAGTTCGAGGATGGGACGGTGCGCAACATGACGGACGGAAGCCGCGGCCTGTTGCTGGGCTGGGTGGCCGAGGACCGCAAGATGCGCTCTTCGGCCCTGTCTCACTACCTGCAAGAGACGCTGCACACGCGCGGCCGTTTGGCTCTCGTCTACATCGGCTGCGAGGTCCTCAATTTGGTCAACGTCATTGGCAACATCTTCTTTATCGATCGGTTCCTCAACGGCGCATTCCTCGACTACGGCACCCGAGTGATCCAGTATTCCAACATGGACCAAGAAGATCGTGATGACGTCCTCATCGAAGTCTTTCCTCGTATGACCAAGTGTACGTTCCATCGCTACGGCTCTTCAGGCAGCATCCAAACACATGACGCCCTTTGTGTTTTGGCATGGAACATTTTCAACGAAAAGATCTACATTTTCCTTTGGTTCTGGCTGATTCTGCTGTCCGTCCTGTCAGCCCTGGCGCTCGCCTATCGGCTGGTCATCGTCGTCTCGCCCATCGCGCGCCTCTTCGTCATGCGGCGCGTCTCTTCGCCGTCGATGGACTCGGCCGAAACGGTCATCCGACGCGTCCCGTTCGGTGACTACTTCCTCATCCACATGCTCGGCAAGAATTTGGAAGGTTTCCTCTTCAACGGTCTCATCGACGATCTGGCTCATCGCTTCACGGCCGGCAACGATCCCAACAAAATCAATTCGTCCGCCGGCCTGGAATCAGCGCCCATTCTAAGCGCCCTGTACGGAAGCCCTGGCGAACGATGATTTTATCGTTTTCTTCTTCTTTTTTTTTTCTTTTTTTAAAAAGAGATAGACCCCACATCATTTTCTTTTTTGTGTGTGTATGTGTGTGTGTTGTGAATGTGTGGGAAGGGGCATGGGGGCTCTCGTTTTATGAAAGATTTTTTTTTTTTTTTTCGTTTTGGTTTGATTTACATGAGCCAGCCAGATTCACTGTGATGTGCGCGCCACCGAGTTGTGTCAAAAAAAAAATGTGTGTGTAGCCTTTTTTTTTTCTTTGTTTTGTTTCTATTTTTAATCACTTTCTATTTTGTACTTTTGTTTTTTTTTCTTTAACACTTAACTTTGGTACTTTTTTTTTTGTTACTTTCATTCGATGTAATTCCTTTTTTTCCTCCCAAGTGTACTTGAACAGCCAGTGCCACCAAGACACACCTCATAAAATTTCTTTTATTTCTTTGCAAAATTCGCTACCCAACGGGAAAGAGTATTGGTTGTTTTCTCAAAAAAAAAAAAGAAAAAAAGAAAATGGATGGATGTAAATAACGAGATGAACAAATTCAAAAAAAGAAAAAGTAATAAAAAAAATTGAATTTAGCTGTTGAAAAATTTCCTTTTAAAAAGTCGACCGCAAAAGGATTAGAAAAATCCAAGTGACTTCCAGTGTGTGTGTGTGTGTGTGTGTGTGTGTGTCTGTGTGTTGCTGCTTCAGTACGAGCCGATCGTAAATGGAAAGGTGTCAACCTTTTCGACACGGTTACCAAGGGTTTCTTTTTTTATTTTTATTTTGCCTTGTTCAAAGCTTCAGGATGATGACCTTTTTAGTTTTTTTCTAAACCCTGAAATGCCAGTTTCGTCAGTTCGGTTCATCCAAAAAAAAAAAAAAAACTTTCAGAGGGGGGGGGGGGGGGGGGGGTTGAAAACGAGACCGGTTTTCTTGTCTTTCATCGCAAGAGCCCAAGCGAAACCCACATACATAGCAAGTTTTGGGGGAGGGGAATTTAGACGTTGGACAAATGACCCAACGTTTGATGGCCATTACAAGTGATGGCCGAAGCATGAAAACCGGGTCCTTGTTGCATCACTATGTACGCACACGACGAGCAAACCCAAATCACATTTGATATATATACAAGTAGATAGAATGTGGGTACCAGCAAAAAAAAAAAAAAAAAAAAAAAAGCCCATGGCTGGCAATCATTTTTTTTTTTTGAGGCTTCTTTAAAAAATATCAAATATGTACACGGGCTTTCAAAAGAAAACTGCCAAGATAATTGACAGCCCAAGCGGTCCCTTAACTGGGTCTAACGTCTGAACGCGCACACGCCCATAAGGAACTCTTCAATTCGAAGAAAGAAAAAACCCACACAGTTTCATCAATGTCTCCGACATCTTCCTTGTCGTTGAAAAAAAAAAAAAAAAATCCAAACGAGCAAAAAGCAAAGAAATAAAAAAATGTGAAGTGGACGTACCTGTTGCCCCAGTCGATATGGGATGTGATGCGTAGCCGCAAATCTCTGAGATGATCCAGCGTGAAGGTGCCGGTCATAAGCTGCCGACGCCAGTCCATCAGGTCCAGAATGGCCGATCGGAGCATCGTGCATTGCTCTCTCTGACGTCTCTGCATAACAGTCAAATAATATCGCCGTTAGAATGTAGAAAAGAAAAAAAAGAGACTCACACGAGATCATTATGCAAATGAAAACGAGAGAGGAAAAAAGAAAAAGAAACATGGGAGCGCCTTTCATCTCTTTCTCTTTAAAAAAAAAAAAAATATATAAGAAAATCCAAAGGAGATATAGGAAAAGAAGAGGCTGTCTATCTCTACACACAGCTAGGGCTTCTTCCCGTTTTTTTTTTTTTTTATTTTTATTTTCCCACGCCCTCGCCCGACACCGACGGGGCCGGCGTGTTTCTCCCACCTCCCTATTTCCATTCCGAAACATCCGAGATGAACGCCGATATCAAACGGAAAAGAATTATTTATAATAACGAGCGTCGTTCATCTTCAGCCAAGGAATTTCCTCAAAAGCCCCCCTGGTTTGGACAATACGGACGGGATCGATCAACGCGGAATCAATCAATGACCGAAGAAAAAACATTTTATCAGACGATTCCATCCATCACGTGTAAATCTCGAGAGGGAAAGGAAACAAGAAAAAGAAACAGAATTTAAAAAAAAAAAAACCTTTTTCCCGGATTGCAGCATCAATTGAATTGTGTGATGCAAAAAACGCTACTATATTTGATTCCTGGTTGAGTCTTTCAAACATATCGTCCCGGATGCCCCGTGAACTATTTGTTATTTTCATGTTTGGTTTTTTTTTCTTTTCACTTTCCCCCATTTGAAATCAATCAAATAGAACAGCAACTAATCCATCAACAGGTATTTTCGTGGGCGTGGTGGCCCGTTTATGCTATGCCGTAACTACTATAGGAAACATGTGTTAGCGTAGCGATGAAAACGCCCAATCGAAAGCGTTTCGAAACCGACTCGCAAACGACATCCATCTCTACCACCAAAAGTATTGACTCGCATAACTTTGAGCAACAAACCTCCGGATGTTGGACAAGAATAAAGAAAAGATCAACCCCCCCCCCACCTCCGCCATATCCTGCCCGAAAATAAGGGGAAGAAGAAGAAAAAAACAAAACAAAACAAACTTAATAGAAGGAAAAAAGAATAAAATAAAAAAGAATATATTCTTTTCTAAATCGTTGAGGGGGGATGACGATGCACATGTCGTCCAAACAGAGAGGGGAGTCTATAGGCCTATAGCGTTATGATATAGTCCTTGACCCTAGTGGGCGGCGGCGGCATAGCAGAGACGCTGTCTGTGTTACCTGTGTGTGTGTGTGACTCAGGAGTTAGAGGGGGGAAGTGGAAAAAAGCGTGAGAAACATCCCCCCCCCCTCTCATCTCAGTCTCTCTCTCATTTTTTCTCTTCATTTTCCAGCTCTATTTCTATTTGGCTTGAGGTCTCAAAAAAAAAAAAAAAAAAAAAAGTTTGTTGTGAAACAAATACGACAAAGACTACGGGAATACAGGTTTTCTTTCTTTCTTTCTTTCTTTTCAGGTTGTAAATCAACTACGTGATCGATAACGTCCGCACTAGCAGAAGCTCCTGATGCTGGGGCCAGCCGGCCCGAAAAGGCCTCTCGCTGACCCTCCACCAACTGGTCAGCAGGAGCAAAGCATAAGAGAGCGGACGATGGCCAACCGGGGGCTGATTGTGTCGGTAGCTATCCTGCTGTGAAACATCAGTCCGAAAGGAGGGCTGTCGGTAGACCTTCTTCTCTTTTTCTTTTTTTTTTTTCTTTTTCTCTCCCTAGGTATATATATATATAAATATACACACACACACCTGCATGCCTTTCAGCCTTTTGGCTTCTTGATTTTTTTTTCTTTCTCTCTCTCTTTGCCCGGAAATAAGGAAAAAAGAAAACAATTTTCAGGTATTTTGGGAAATAATGGGGGAGACCCGTGCGCGCGAGCCGCTGCTTTTTTTTTACAGTGGCCTTCACGCACGCAAGCAATCACCACACACACAAGATATACGATCTGCTACTTGTTGTTGTTGTTGTTGTTGTGGCTGCTGCTTCGAAACGAAAGATGATGCGTTCGTGCGTCCCCCCACATTGTGTAATGAAAACGACGGCGAAAATTTCCGCCCTCCCGAAAATCAAAACACGGACTGAGGAAAGCTCCCCCCTCAAAAAAAAAAATTCAAATAAAATCAAGAAAAAATTAAAAAAATAAATGAAATTAATGTGAAACCATCGGGGCACAAACGGTCACAAGGGCACAGACGCGATGACCCGATTTGGTCATTCCTCTTGGTCCTCGATCGTTTTCCAACATCTCTTTGGCCCTTTCAGTCGCAAGAGCAGCAGCTCATTGGCTCCCATCAAAGAGATTCCAATCGTCCTATTCTCTTTTTTCTTTTTTTTTTCTCCCTTCTTTTACCATTTTCTTTGTAAAGTTAAACCCGTCGCCTCGTTAAGTGAGGGGAGAAAGAAAGAAAGAAGAAAGAAAAAAGAGCCGAATCTTGTGGCATGACAAGCACCTCCAGAAACGGGCGCGGATTCGATCTGCGTGTCACGCCGAGATTCTCTTTTCTCTCTCCCCGTATTCTATTCTTATTTTATTTTAATTTTTATAAATGTGTTATTTTTTTAATTTAAAAAAAAAAACCAACGTCACGAGGGAAGAAGGCGCCGGCATAAGAACCGGCTTTTTCAAGTCCGTTGAGTTTGTTGTCTCGTAAGGTAAGGCGAGAAAAAGAAGCGGATGGCTCATTAGGACGCACACTCAAAATGAGATCATTATCGACGGAATGATACAATTCAATTGCCTTACTATCAGATGGGATATAAAAAGAAAGACGTTTTGAGTACAAAAAAATAATAATACTAATAAAGAAAGGAGAGTTTGAGTTGGCATGCGTCTTGCGCTAACGGAACTAGCAACGATGGCACAATAAACGACTACCCGTATCGCACCGGGCGGGCCTCGTTTCTTTCTTCTTCATTGTCTGAAAGAGACAGATTTTTTTTTCTTTTTTTTTCTTTTCGTGGTCTCTCTTTTTTTTTTTTTTTTGGTTTTTTTGACTGATGCAAGGAGAATTCCCCCTCAACAAAACGAGGAGGAATTGGAATGTCATTTTCTCCCCTTAAAGCTGGCGGCTTTTGTTTAACAATTCTTCTTCGCTCTATGCGAAGCGGGTACACGTATAAGTTTCGAGCAGTCAGGAGAGAAATAAAAAACGAAACAACACAACAAAAACCAAAATCTAAAAACAAAACAAAACAAAACAAAAAAATCAAAATGACTAGTTTTGTTTTGTTTCCAGAGAGTAACTCTGGCGCTAGCCTGTTAAATGACCCTGTTTGCCTGATTCCAAATAACTTTTGATTCGAAGAAAATAACAAAGGAGAAGAAGAAAAAAAACAAAACAAAAACATACAAGAAATATAAAGAGGATAGAAGAAAATGGGGATCGGACGACACGAAAAACATTCCAGAACTAGTAGGGAAGAGAGCATTATTTCGCTCCGGGCCGTAAAGCTTTCGCTCCGATATCTGCCACTCGTTGACACAAGTCATTTGTCTCATCCGGTCCGGGCTCTAGCCATCAGGTGGCTTCACTTTGTCTCCTTCGGTTCTGTCTACTTCGCCCTCCTCTCCTTCTCTCTCGCTCTTTCTTTTTTTTTGTCTGGAACAGTTACACAACGTAGCAACAACCACCGTCTGAAGACGCTACAAAACATTTCATGTTTTAACTTTAATTTTTTTCGGGGCAAACTTTCGAATTCCCATCAATAAATATGCACAAACGAGTGGTTCAATTAGACTTTGACAATTCATTCCGCCATGGAGAGGCTAAAGTAATCATAAAAATAAAATCCAAATAAGAAAACAAAACAAAAAAACTGAATTGTGCGGGAATTCACCGTTTTCAACGGGGCTTTATCGACATTACAACTTGTTTTCCGTCCTAACGCGCGCAGTCAAAAGCCATCTAACGGTAGAAAATAAAACTAAATGACACTTACCACGAACGATCGGTTCCAGATAACGCCCCATTCTCGCAACACGTTAGTGGCTTCTTCGACTACTGGATCGTCGTAATGCCAACACCTGAACGGAGAAAAGCATTAAGTAAGAATTTTTGGGGAGAAAACAAACAACAACACAGCACTCTTCCCCCTCCTCAAAAATAAAAAAAAACGTAATCCCATGAAGCCAATCAAATTTAAAAAAACACAAAAAATAAACTCATGATTAAAAAGAGAAAACCCGCAAAGGGTGACGGTAGACTTGGTAACAACAGCTGCGTACCTTTCCTGATCAGATGTAGGTCGCACTTGAACGTAGGAGCATGGGAAAATTCCCTGTAAACGAACGACAGAAACAAGATCATAAACGAAATCCGTGTTGGCGGCAAAAAGCGTATGGGAAATACTGTTTACCTGCACGCTAGGTGTGCGCAGATTCACGCCCAGATACCAATCTAGCAGGAAGAAGAAGCAAAAGCGTTCAAACAGGAAACATGTTTATCAAAGAAATCAATGAACTTTTTAGATAAGAGGAATCTCTTCGCAGCTGTTATCTTTAGGGGGCAACAACACATGTCGATGTAGCCATGACCGACATTCCCACGACCACTTACAGGGTGGGTGTTTGTGCGTGCTTTTCTGCGCACAGGCGATGATGGTGTGTGAGGAAAGAGTTTATCTCTTTCCGTTTTACGACCTTTTTTTTCTTTCTATTTATTTATTTTTTAATTTTTCTTTCTTATCGATTCCATCAATACTATATAATTGTGTAAAGAAAAAGACTTGCGACAATTCGATAAGTTGAGAATTCATTCTTACCTTCGCATATCTGAGTGATTTCCACTAGATCGCCCAGTTGCAAGGTCAATCCATGAGGTATAGAAGCTCCGTCTAAGTGGCTGATAGCTGTTGGAATAAAGAAACAAAAAAACATATTTTAAACAAAGTTTTCATTCATAAAATTCAAGTTCAAGAGTTTTCGGGGAGAGATGATGCCTTTGTTATCGCAGTCCCACGTCCCACCCAACAGGAAGTCCCCTCTCTGCCTTCGCTTTCCCTCTCTCCGCGTCTGAATGAATGGAGGGTGCGTTTCACCCAGTACGAGATGTGACCAACGGCTGGGTCCAGTCTACGCTGTTGTACACAACGGGGGGAGGAAAAACGAATGGGCCACCAACATCAACCGTCAAATGCCACAAACTAAAACTAAGCCAAACAACTACTTCCTTATTGCCACAATGAATGGGGACGATCTTTTTTCTCTTTTCTCTTCTTCTTAAGTCAGCGGGAAAGGGAGAAATCGATTGTGCGAATATTGATCTGTGTTGTAGCGTAAAAAGAAAAAAGAAATAGAAACTAAAACAAAATAGAATGGCAGATCTTTTTTTTTCTTCCTCGGTTCATCTGCTAGCGTAGGAAAAGGAAGGCGGAATGGAACGTGAGTTTGACGGGATTATAAGACACGTTTGCCATCGACACCCTTATGCCTACCTATTTCAAACCTTTTGAATACACGCTGCATGTGTACAGCGACAGCCTAAGGTTATTAAGCGGATAAAAAGACGAGGGGAAAACGGGGGATTACAACGTTGTAGGAAATTGAAAGGGGGCAGGGTAGGTAGGGAGATGGTGCGTCAGAGGCGTCCTCCAAGCTTCCGCGCGTGTAATATGCTATGCTTTGAGGTCAACAGCACTGGCTGGCGAAACTTTCCAATCAAACTTTCAACTTCTGTTGTTCTCATTTTCTCTGGTTGTGAAAATTCTCGAATGGGAAACAGCAGGCAATGCTGTGGCACACAATTCAGGTTTGACGGATGGCAAGCTTAAGGAAAAGGGAATCCCTGTGCCACGGAGCAGTTGTTCATTTTTCCTGATGAAGCAGTCAGACTGACAGCTTGTTAATTAGGCACTAGAGAAATAGCTTTTCGCCGAGGAGTATACCATTTTTCACTTTAAACCCATGTTGATGCAACAACTAGGTAAAGAAAGCACTGGCAAAATAAATATTAAACACAACATATCTTACCCACTCCGATAGTTTTCTCAGACACGTAATTCCACATGGTGGGACATCACCCGCAGTGAATAAAAACTAAGTGCTATGGTGAACTATAACACGCACAAATACGAAAGGTTTGCCAGTTTCATTATAACGAATGTTTTCAGGAGACTGTCACCAACACCAACAGAACAAACACAACACACACAAACAGCTGCCCCCTTTTCCAAGCAGTCGAAACAAATGCGAGAAGTTTACAAAGCCTATACTCACTAGCGGGAGTGCAGAGCTACAGGCCAGGCCAGCCTAGTTTTTATTTGAAGGTAAACTAAATTTTCTACGTTTTAAATATCAAAGCTATAAAAAGAAACAAAAATTTAAAAATTTAAAATAAAAGCCTGGATAATTTTTATTGTATAAGTAAATTTGGAATTTTTCAGAGTCACGGTAAAACAGAAATGAACAAAGGTGGCCCTGCTGGCATCAAGCATAATCTGGGGTTGCAGCTGCCATCTAGTAACGGGTACCAGTAGCTGCTTTCAGTATAATCTTGATTCGAATAGAGGAGCTCCAAAGCAGAAAGATCCTAAGGAGAAAAACTGGTAGGTTAAGCAAGTATTCAAGTATTTATTTGTTTTGATTCTAGAGCTTGCTTAAACTCATAATTTACAAATTTTAGGATTTTGAAACCAATTCCTTAATTGATTTAAAATAAATATCAGAACACTTTTGTTGTAAGACGTTTGAGATCTGGAAAGTTTGAGATTTCGGAAAGCAGGAGTTCATAGAGCATTTGTTCTACACAAAAAAATAATAATAATAAAACATTGAGATCACATTAAAAAATAAAACATGAGGAGAAAACCTGAACAAAGAGCCCATTATTTTTGATTTTTCATTAAGATGTATGCTGTTCGTATGCGTTAGTAATATGCATGCATACTGTGTGTGCCTTGGTGCTATCCGTATTTCTAATAGCTGCTGTGGATTTCGATTCGCGCGAATTTTTCTACCATACTCGGTTGCATATTGTCACAATTCAAATAATGTTCACTCTTTCATTTAGTTAGAAGACAACGTGAAAATATCGAGTATTTAAATGGCTTCAACTTGCTCCCATCTGAAAAATAACGAATACAATAACAGCAGCAGTTCGATAACTTACACATTTACTGTAATAAATTGTACATGTCCCTAGCAGTTAAATGCGGAAAATTAATATAGAAAAAAAATAATACGAATATAGTTCTGGATCAGGGATTGGCCCTGATTGGCTTTGAGAAGAGTACCCGACCCAACCCGCGCATCTGATTCAACTCAAAATTTAGAATCAGTAGGTCAACCACTGTTTATAAGTTGTTCAAAAATATAATTTTTATTTAGCCAAAGGCTTCGGCGTTAAGTCCCTGGTTAAACGGCAAATCCCGTGAATATCCTACGGTCGTTTCTTCGTCCCAACGCGATGTAGTACAAAAAAAAAACGTAGTATTGGAAACGGCCTTGAAACATCCATAACTAGTCCAGTTGGAGCCAAACTGTTCTAATTGAAAGGAGCTAATACGACAACTATTGGACATAAATCTGGAAATGAGTTTAGACGGGAAAGCTATACCCCGAAAATGCGATAAGCCCTCTGAGCTTTCTAATTATCGCTCTAAAGTGAGCGAAAATCCGAACGATCTAAAGAAAATGTATGGAGCACGCTCTCGCTCATCTGTCGCTCCCGACTTTTTTACATGAAAAAATATCCTTTGCAATCTATATATGTTTTGCTCGCCTATAGCAAACAATTTCATAGTAGGCCTAGTTATTTATATATGTTGAGATGTTCAAATCTAGTTCTTGATTTTATTCAATGCAGACAAAATACAGCGAATGGTGGCAACTTAAATTGATGTTTTGTAGTGCTAAGCAGTACCTAGTGGTGACAGAGCAGTATTTTGTAATTATTGGACAATTCAACCAGGTGCTCGAAGCCACCCCTTTTTGCCTAAAAAAAGAGAAGCTTTTCAAGGTATTGATTCTATTTTCCCAGTTTAAAGCAGATCTACGATAATGCTCAAATCGAAATCAAGGCAAATTCTACGAAAGTAAACATTTCTATTGCAGTCCATTCCAACGACTATGACGGCTCCGGCTAATTTTTTTTTCCACGTCGAAAACGACGTGGCTTAGTCCGATGGTAAGTTGTATGTTTCCCAGGCGAAGTTGCAATCTGTTCAGAAATATTTATACATTTATACATTCACTGCCTAAACTGCACGCAAATGTTTTGGTAAACTAAAGTGTAAAATCGCCCTTGCCTAGTGGACTTGATCATCAGTTTCTTCATTAGTTCTCGTTGGCATATTTTTAAGCTTCAATAACGCGTTGACAATCTCGTACTGGTCCGTTTCGTCATGTGTGTCTCGTACTCGCCTTTGGTGAAAGGCGTCCACGCGGAGTCGGACAGCAGGTCTGTAGCTTTGGCTATCAGATTTGTTTGATTTTAATAGCTTCCAGAGAGCCTTTCCTTCATCTGCTAAATTAATTTTTCCACTTGCACTTCTAATTCTCTGATGGGCATAGCCAGAAATGCTGATTTGGTGCTTGGATAACGAGGACGTCAATACGTAGATGATGTCAGAGAGACCGCCCATCAAAAGCAAATTTTTTGCGACATTGAACGGCAAAATTTTACTGAAGATGGTTAAGACAGCCCCAGCACTAATTGAAACAGCTCCGCCAATGATAATGAATGGTGAAAATAGGGATGTCAATACCATCTGTTTCCTAGATTTTTGGTGAACCTTCATGTACATTACATGATCAAATCCCATCAAACGAAAAAGACCCAATTCACGTTCGACGGTATTGGCTTTTACCTTGCGGATATCACCGTCGATGAAGTCCAGCGCAGTTTCTTGTTTTACCAACGACGTGGCTTCGTAAATTGCTTGTCGGCTTTTCAAAAAATCTAAAATACAGTCACGCTCAACGTCGATGTTGGTGATTCCATTCACTTTTTGTTTGAGGACGAATTCGTCCATTTCCTTTAGTCGAACCCCAGAAATGACATAGGCAGCAATCAAGTCATCTAGCATATATCGATAAGGTGTCAAAGGCAACAAGTTGATTACTTCGAGACGATTCGCATTGTCTTCACTCTTCAGCCAATGTCGTCTAACTATTTCGGCACGCAACTTGGTCCCCACTAAACGCATCACAGCGTCTTCGTACGCAGGACAATTTGGATATTTAAAACTTTGACCATCGTAATTAGGTGAGAGATTGCCAGCGTCGTCGATAATATTTTGATTTTGCAGTTCGCACATAATTGCTTTGCGTTCCGCTTGACTAATATCGACCTTACGTAAATCGTCGTCTTTTAACTGGCCAAACAGCTTCAAGTTGACTGATTTGAGTTTCGCGACATCAATTTTGGCCATCTTGTTGAATCTAAATTTATCTCCGCTACGGTTGTACTCTCGATTGCCATAAAGTTTGTCTTCGACGTAATCTTGCGAGAAAATGATTTTGTTTTCTTTTTCAATTGTGTTGCAATCAATAGGATCGTACAAGATGTAATCCTTGCCGATAAAGTCCAATTTTTTGGCCTCGACGCGATTTAATTTGTAGCTGTCGACGACGTAGTCGTCCACGACGACGAAATTTTCGTTGCCAAACAATGCTTCGCTGTCGACCAGTTTCTCCCAGAACGATTCCCTCGTACAGTGAATCAAATTGTCCTTTTTAAATTTCGTTTCCAATTGGTCTTTTAACTCCTTTTCAATGCCCTCTTTGCTTAGTTTCTTTTCCACCGCCTGTTTGATGGCGTTTTCTAAGGTCGACGCGCAGACACCGTAAGCGTTTGCTATCCGAAAAATGGCCGTTTTCCAATTGGATTCTTCAATTTGCTCGTCGGAAGAGTTCCATCTCGGTATGGTTCTGGGATTGTTCAGCTGGTGGCCAATGCACTTGGACTCGCCCTCCAATAATAGATCGAAATATTCCGCCACTTTTTCGATCGGAATAGTAGAATTCTTCAGCTCATCATTTTTATCATCTTTTTTCTGGAAAACTTTCGAGCTTTTATGAATTTCCCCTTCAATCCACTTTTCAAAGTTATTGAGATTTTTTTCCAAAAAATTCTTAACTTTTTCGGGCAGACGTCCTGCTGCTTCAAAATCTTCTATGGAGCAATCGGTGCCCAAAAAGGATCGAACTGAGCCAAGGAAATATTGAAGCAGATTAACAATGTTATCTTTTTGCTGCGTATAGCCATCAACAGCACAAAACGAATCAGGCTGATTAGTTTTCTTTTCTGTCGCCCGGACGATCGAAAAAATCGATGTTTGCATATTGATTTGCTCACTTAATACATTTTCACACGTACGCATTATTTTGATAAATTCATCTTGGTTTCTTTCAAAACCTTTCTTCAAAAAAATGAATGCGCGGTAGTAGTAAGCAGCGGCATAAAATTGGTTGTCTTTTGATTGGATGAGCTGTTCCAAAATATTGGCTGCCGTCGAATGCTTCGATTTCGTGTTAGTCATCGCCAAATATTTGGCAACGACAACTAAACGTGCTGGTGTCATCCAGTCATTTTGACTGTAATCGGTAGAATTGTGCTCGGGAATTTTGAATTTTGGAATGAATTTCGTTGAGTATGAATACTTTTTCACGTCGAACGAGGAATCATCCATTTCATCCAGCCACAAAGCCCATTGGTCCAATACACTTCCACAGATGGCACTTACTTCCTGATCCCTGTATTTTTTCTCACATAGTTGATTTTTTAGGGTAGTATAATAATCTGAGAAATTATCAAATAATTTCACTTGATCTATCGTGTCTTCAAAATCTTTTTCCAACCGAGCAATGCGTTGTTTCTCTTGGGCATTGCGTGTTTTCTCCATGCCAGACATTGATACCCAGTCCTGTGTGTCACTTTCATCAGGCGTCTTCCGTTCGCGTGAAATTGATTTGCATACAATAAGAATTCCACTTCCGGGTGCCCCATTGCGAGCTGCCCGACCCATCACTTGTTCCTCAATTCGTTCATTATCAGGAAAAAAAGTTAGGCACACATGCAGTCCTCCATTTTTGCGCAATTGTTCGCCGATTTTCATATCCGTTCCTCGTCCAGCCAAGTTGGTGGCGACGATAACATGCCCAATGTTCAGCTCGCTACTTTCAAATGCGAATTTCTCGTAATCGCGTGTGTACCGATGGAGACGACGGGTTTTACTCAACTCAGGATTGGAGCTCTTTATGCGTTGATGGACGACATTGGCAACTTTGATGGACTTGCAAAAAATGATGGAAGAACGTTCTGCCTCGATAATAGCATTACTGTCCGTGACAATGGCATCTAGCCATTCTTCTTCTGTTGACAGGATCTGGGGATCTCTTTTCTGAAATAGTTTAGGAAAAGCGCTAGGAAAGTGGCG
The DNA here is from genome assembly GCF_022539665.2 of Daphnia carinata. Taxonomy (NCBI): domain Eukaryota; kingdom Metazoa; phylum Arthropoda; class Branchiopoda; order Diplostraca; family Daphniidae; genus Daphnia; species Daphnia carinata. Next base: position 68,814 of record NC_081332.1, read on the forward strand.
TAAATCGCACTTAAATGTATTCTGTAGAAAAATCTGTTCTTGTTTGGACCCTAGCGTCCCTGATACACCCAATAGCCCATGGTATTTCAACAAATATTCGGCGTTTGAAATGTAAACAGCTTTGAGACTTTGTAGCGTCAATTTACACCCTTCCTTAAGTTGAAGAAACTGATGTAAGGCTCCTTCCCATTGCGACAGGGTTTGATCCGTTCCGGTGTCGGGATCAATTATAATCACTTGTGGATTGAGATCTGGACAAGTGTCTGTTCGGTCTTGGTCAATGACGTAGTCCTCGTCACGCCTTAATTCCAAGGCTTGAAAGGCGCTGTTCAGCCAAGTGTCAAGGTTTCGATCAACAAAGGTGAGCAGATGAGAAGGTATTCGGATGCGACGCAGGCGATTAGCTATTTTGCGGAAATAGAAAACCAATTTCGCGTTAAGATCCTTCCCTTCGAGTTCTGTTGGGATACAGTTAACCTTCTCTTTTGTAATTTGGCTGGCGTCAGTTATGAGTAGGTGTCCTTGTGAATCAATCATTTTTTTCTCAATTAGATGATTCCACAGTGCATCTCTCTCCGATTCGTCCAATGGCGCGTGGACATACTTCAGATCTTCTTTAGTTGTAACACCGTACAAATCGAACAAGACATCAGATTTAATTGATTTTTTTACTTGCTCTTTCGAATTGTTTTTGTAAACAGATTGGTTGCGCACTTTTTCCCAAATGAAAACGTACAAAGATTCTAAAGTTTCCATGCCGGGTATCTCGTGTGACAAATAGAGGGTGTTGTTTCCTTGGTCCAACAACAGGCTATCCACCTCGTCAATAATGGCGTATAACAATTCTTCGCTGTTACAAATATTACGGCTGTAGAATTTGGTCAATAAATAATCCCGTTGAAAATGGGCCAACTGTCCGTAAACCACTTTGGCAGTATAACTTGCTGTACGTTCATCTTCCGATTGGCTGCAGTTGTTTGCCACCGATACACCGAAATACTTATAGAGATCTCGCAATCCTCCATCAGCTACTGAGAGATTTGAATCGCGAAGTGCTAATAAATCGTTCCTGGTAATGATGTCGATTTTTTGCGTTGCCTTCTTGCCGACGAACCAACTCCGAACAACAGCAATCGCCACTGCGGCCACAATTAACGACTTGCCTTCGCCGGTAGCTACCTGAGCTAATTTTCTCTCAGCGGTTTCCTCACTATTAGGGAGCAACATCAGTATGGCCAGAATCTGGGTGTCACGGAGGCGGAAGTTTTTGTCTATTGGCTTACGAAGTTGCTGTACGGCGCACTCAAAGTCGTACAAAAATACGGCCAAAGATTTGAGATCACCGTCTTTGGTTGCGTCGACTTTTAAATTTTTTTTCCATTTCGTTGTTATATTTACTTTTTTTCCTAATGTCCTTTGATCATTGATGTAACTCAAGATGAATATTATTCGATCTTCGAGCACTTTGATTTCTTTTTGGGATTTTGTTGTCATTGCCTCTGACATCTGTTTCCAGGTGTCTGGAATGAATTTGTTTGAATTGTCCTTGAGGAAATTTTCAAATTTTTGTCGATTATCCATAGTGGCTTTGTTAAGTGTTCGATCTTTGCTAGATTCTTCCTGAGATACGCCAGAATCACCGGCAGGGCTGCCTTTGATGCCAGGCGCTGGCTTTGTGCACCCTATCTTCACTTCACCCAATTGCTGGTGGACTAGATCACTGAATTGCGCTTCATTATTTTGAATTTCCTCCACCAGTGCATCGACATTTGGCAATTCATTTTCTTCTAACGCAATATCGGACAAAAACATTTTCCAGAGCGATTCTTGCATTTGTTTCCACTCGTTTACTTTTGAAAAATGACGGTTGAGGCTATGACGAATAACGCCATATTTCTTCATGGCTTTGGCCGATGGGTTACTATACCGCTCAAATGTCGATACAATTGTCGCATAACGTTGATTCCGCGAGCCATCACTAACCTCAACGTATGAAGCAACTTCATCTTTTTGTAATTCTTCGAGCTTGGAGTAGTATTTGATTTCTAGTTTTTGGTCATTTTCAAATCCTATGTAATTTCCTTGCTGGTCCTTGTCTCCATTGTGGATGAAACCTACATCGCCATTCGCTTGTCCCGTTTTGCCGTCTGAAACAGACGCCTTATAAACAACACCACCAGTGCCCATTGCTTGATAAACTTCCATGCCAACAGGAGGGAGGCCCCGATCTTTATCCAGCAATTCCAAGATTATGTCACCGTCATAGCCACCTTGTCCGAATTTCCGACCTGTATGGAATCAAAATGACATGCGCGTAAAAACATCTTAAACTGAAATCTGATTCTGATTTATTTTTTCATGGATACAGGATGTGTACCTTGACAGAGTATGAGTGTGTGTCTTTTTTTTTTTTTATTTTCATACAACGAAAAATGGATTTCGCTACCGTCTCCAAGCGCGCCTGACCTTGCCAGAGGTTCCTGTAGCCCCGTGATCCCCGGGGCCACAAGGCCATCATACTTTTCAGATATTGTATACTCTAGTTTCTTGTAGAGTTGTTTTATTGAGGGTGACTTGTAACCTCGCTTTTCTTCTTCCTTTCTTTTTTCATTCCCATCAATTGGAAAAATGGGACTAAACACTCGTTGAAGTTCTTCCGCTGACCACTTGAGACCAGAACTTCCGTTCCCTCCATTCGAAGTGATCGTCCATTGCTCAGCTCCGATAACTTGGTTGCACTTAATATGAACATTACCACCGCTTTCGTCCGCGTTCAGTAATCTTCCTAAGTTGAAAAACATGTCAATTGGGTAACATACTATGGTTTTAACAATATATAAGTGTTATGATAGCTTACGTCTTGATTTGGCGGTAGCATGTTCTCCGGATACATCCCATACTATTTTCTGGTTCTCATTGGCGGAAACGATAAGTTTATCAGTAACGAGACCTATATTGATTCCATGCCAGATGTCATTGTCCAAATCGCAATCGATGTGAACGGAAGAATATCCGGCAATTTGTATTTCCTGTACGTCCTTATTACTGGCTTTTAATTCCCTCATTTTCCCCATAAGTTTACTAACAAAAATAGAAACGCCATTAATGGAAATAATTTTCCTTCCGTGTTCTGTTCTCATTTTGATTGTGGTTTCTGGCAGCAAGAGTTTTTTGTGTATCTCTCTGATAACTAAATTCAATTTTGATGTCCACTCTTTTCTTGGCGGCGCAGTAAACTCGAAACGCTGTATCCATTCGGGGATTGCACTTGATTCGTTATCGCTTTCTGCTGGTGGGAATGTTTTCAAGATTTTTTCAACCAGGATGTTTATCCATTGCTGCCAATCTGTCTCTCGGCTATTCGTATTTACATTGCTTTCCAGAATATGAGCTTCCAGAACGTCTTGTAATTTCTTGTCTTCATTTGCTTTTGCCAAAAAGTCAGTCAGATCCGAAATGAATTTTATAAATAAAGCACCATCAACGTCGTTGAGGATGTCTTTCCTGCACCGGAAAAAGATCTTATCGATAAAACAACTCTTCAGTTTATGGAAATTTTGGTTCAAGAGAAGGGCGAAACGGGGCGTGTTTTTGAACAGCTCTTCCTGTTGGACAATCAATTGAAAATATTGACAGCCTCCACCAAACCAAGTCCAAAGCTGTGATTCCTTTGCAATTAGTTTGGTACTAATATCTTCGAACGAATCGATGGAATCCAGCTCATCCAAGACAGTCGACATAGCTGTGCTCATGTCGGAAGTTTCATTATTCAAGTGGCTAAACGCCGTTTCTAAACTGCTCCGCATCCACATCTTCAAGAGGGTTTTGACGTATTGCAATTCCACGCAAGTTCTCTCCAATGGTTTAAGTGTCCATCCCACCTCTGATTCAATGTGACTGACGGCATTTTCAACCAGTTTTTTCGAGTCGGGATTTTTGTCTTGAATCCAGCACAGGATCTTCTCGAAAACCTTTTTTGGTGTTTCGTATTGCCGATCTCTTCCAGCCATTATGATACAGTATACCCTTGAAAATGACTAGGTAAAAAAAACAAAAACAGTTTTGTTACAAGCGACGTTACTCAAAAACCATAATGTTATTAAACTTGTTTCAATTTTCATGCAAAAAAAAGTGTTTTTTTTTCTGATACTAATCCCTTTTCGTTTCACTCTTTAATACAACAAGAGAATAACATAAATCTATTAAAATGTTCCCAGTTCTATTTTAATTTGCAAAAACTATCACGGCGCTTAAACCACATTAGCTGTTGTCCAAACAATTATGCAGTCCGATATAACACACATGTTGCAGAAAAATCCAGATGAACCAAAAATTCACTGACTAATTATCGAGATGGTATCATTTACGTGGAGGATTGCTGGAAATTCCTGGTTTTGGGGTTCAATTAGCTAATGCGCAGCTTGTTCTGTTCAAAAAACGTTCTGCCTTTTCACTTGGCCATGTCTAGGTGGCTCAATGTGGTCTGTACTAGTTTGCTGAGTAACCCTGAACTAAAAACAAACAACTTCTTCGGCTAAAGGTTTCGTCACGTTCATGTAGAAGGCTTTAACACTAGCAAATGTTGTTATGACTTTTAATCTTGGAAGGAGTCGACCCGTAATAAAAAGAGTTCTTGAGGACAAACCGATTTTCCCAGTCACAACTCTGACGAATAATGCGTCCCCTCAAGCAACTGAAGTTAGTTGGACGTGGACTTTTAGAAATTACGAATCAAAGCCGCGTCTTTTACGCTTGACGACACGCTTTAGTTACCGTAGCACCGGAGATCGGACGGACGCGTATTATTTCACGACCAGCCAGTCACATCCTACCACAGCTTGCACAATCATCAAGGACGAAGTGGTTAGCCAAACAGAGAAGTGAAGTGTTGGGTTGCAAGATTAAAGCTGTCTACGCTCGTGTCATACTCTGTTATATTTGCCAGAGATGATAAATACACGGTGTAGGCGAATCTTAAAGCAAAAACTATTTACGAAAAAAAAAAAAAAAAAAAAAAGAAAAACGGGAAACGGGGTATTAGAGCCGCCTCAATATAAGCCGATCCCCCTAACGTGGCGCGAATTTTTTTTTTGTTGCCTCGACCATTCTTGCAGAGGAATTTTTCTTACCCATCTCACTCTTCCTTGCAGAAAATATACATATTTTTTTTCATGCTACTGTAATAGTTTCAACTGGAAAAAAAATTGGAACTCCTCTAAAAGTTTTCTGCCAGTTCTTGGAGCCGACGTTCATGGTTTGTTTTGATGCCCCATAGTTTTTTATAATAAATGTTAATAAGAACGACCACAAGAGACTAGACAAAAACATAAGAACCTGGTTACTTTACTCATGTAGCAAGGTCTCCCATTGCCTTTTCCCTCCCAAAAATGGTTTTTTAACTTCCGTACATCCAGTGCCAATCCAAAACAGCGGCTGTGACGTGAACAAGTGTAGAGAACTGCGATGCATGTTTTTCCACTTTCCTTTATCAAAATAGAATTGTTGAACGTGTGTAATAACTCAAAATTAAACAAAAGATTTCCAAAAATCATCTTATTTGCAAATCTTTTCGAACATTGTAGGTCTATTAAATACTAGATGGCAACCCTGAGCTAAATCGATACTTAGATAATCGATTAACGAATTCGCTCCTTTTACAGGGACGAACCGAGACTATATTACAGTAAAATATTTGTCTTTGATGCATGAACGTCCTCCATAAATCAAATAACTGAAATCCGGAAAGATTAGAAGTTGATAACCAAAATATACCAGATAAAGTCATGGAAAGTTAATTTTGATTAAAATTTCCAGTTTATACTATCTAACCCGATCCCTATAACAATTCATCGGAATGGACCAGGCTGGTGGCGAGGCAATATGTACTACTTAGTACATAATCGCGCCTGCAGTTTTCTTTAGGGGGAAAGTGTGTGTTGTCACCCCTAGGGCTTTGATTTGGTTGCTTTAATGGCTAAACCGTTAAAGTTAAACCAGTTAAACAAAAATGCGTGTAGCGCATGTCTTAATTTTTCAAAGCGAATAATATGAATTAGGTTTATATAAATTTATATTTACAATATTGTGATAATGTACATAAATGTTACAATATAATAAATACACATATATACAGTATATTACAATTATATATATATATTTATACATACATACAATTACAATATATATATTACTATTATATATATGTACAATAGTTATGGTAATTGAAATAAACGAATATAAGAGAAACAATTTTTTAATTATTTGTCAGAAAAACTAATTATGATATTCGCTGATTTAATACATAAATAATATAAATATAATATAAATCGATAGCCCTTGGTAAGGGCTATCCATTTTTAGGTAATTGTAATCAATATTTTCAAATCGAAAAAATCTTAAACGCAAAATGCGTTTTTGTTGTTTTTCGATCTAAGGTTCTAATGGACGCAACCGATAAAACAAAAAAATTGATGTTACACTTGAACTTTTTCCTTTTCCGAAAATTTAACATAAGTTTTATAGAATTAGATAGCTCTTGATAAGAGCTATCGATTGATGCAAAATTTGTCAATTTTAACTGTTTATTTTCTTCATAAATAATTATTAAAGGATTTCATGATTTTAGAAAGGGGAGGGGGTGTGTGAAAAAGACGAAACTTTGCATTGATTGTTCGATGCTTAATCTTCGTCAAAACAGGAAACCATTATAATATTTTTGTTCCTGGTGATTCGGGGAAAAAGTTGTTCTAAACGCTTACTTTTAAGATGCTATATTTAACCCCAAAAACTACGTTTGAAAAAGTGGTTTTTGATAAACCATTATGGCGGCCATTTTTTTACCGCGCCAAGTTCAAATTTTAAAAAGTGTAAATAAGTGTAAAAAATTTTAATGATCAGTACATATTTACATTTTGTTTGTGTCTAGAAAATTTCAGCATTCCGTCTTATATTAAAAATTAACTAAGATAATTTAAATAAATTTATTTCATGGGTTCTCATTTAATTTACAATTTTAGGTGACTTTTTCCACATTCCACATGGAAAACCACGTTTTATATCGCGACTTCCGCGTGGAAAAGCTCCAAGCAGACAATATTAAAAAAAAAAATTGACTAACGCCCTGCGCCTTTATCATTTACCCCATAAGAAAAAGTGCATCTGCAACTATGTACTACTTAGTACATATGTAGTGAGACCATGTTGGAATGGACGTTTTCAGTTGTTAGATCCGAAACCGCGTCCTTCCATTCTAAACGGATCGGTACTGGAACTGTTTTTTTCTCTGTCCACGGTTCCGGAAAGTCTCGGTTCGTCAGATCCGTTGGCACCCTTACTTAAGCGGATCCGTTCTCGCAGACTGTAGCAACCGTGTTTCTTTGACTCTGCCAAGCATTAAGATCGAAGATAGGGTCGTTCCAAATGCAATCAGCGCGCTTTTTTTTTGCGAATCGGGGTTGGCATTTCAGGGCTCCGGGGCGGGGCTTTCGGGGTTCAGGTTGTTCAATACGTCGCCGCTCTGATCCCAATAGGGTTTTAACTGGGGCCGGTAAACGGGGATCCAACACTGATCGCAATCACTCGAATGATGCAATGACACAATCGAGTGCGTATCGCCTGTTACGATGATATTGCCGATGGCTTTTCCGTAGATGATCACCAATTGTTATGAAACAATTCTCAGTTGCTTATGCAATTGCAGCTCGCGAGTGATTCCTCCAACATTGTGGGCACAACTATAAAAAATAACGCAGCTAAAAGGAAACTGATACCTCGGTTAATACGGCTAATAACCTCAAAGAAAATTTAAAATACAAAATTTTTGAACAAATTTTTTTCTTTGCAATAAAAAAAGAAAAATTTTCTACCGTCAAAGGGGCATTTCATTAACGATGCAAAATTAAGTTAAGGTCTGAACAGTGGAAGTGTGGTAAGATACTTAGTCTATTAGCCGAATTGAGCTGTGATACTTTAATTCCACTTCATTTCAAATTTCATTAACCTTAGATAGGTCTACGTTGAATCGGACAATGCCATCTAGAACATACACTTAAGAATATAGAAATTATTATTCTTTATTGTTTCAAGAGTACTATATTTATTTGCAGTATTTTCCCAGGAATCTGTGAACATCAATGTGTCATTTTGCTCCCATGATTTTGAAATAGAGGAAAAAAGCCAGTATGGTAAGTTACCAAACGCGAAGTTTCAATCAGCTGAAACTGGTGAGAGCAGATAATGACGGTCAAGCATTCTCATAGACTATTAAGATAAACATTTGTACTTACTTCAATTGTTTTCTACCCCAATAAATGCTTAGGTTATTGGAAAAACAGTCAAGTCTAGCTTGCTGGATAAAGGCACCTTGTCACAGCATGAGCAGTTTCAAACCAAAATGGCAATACGTATCTTAAGCGCTGGATGAGACAAAAAGTGTTCCATTTCTTTTTATTCCGGTTGTATCTGTCTCAAAACCAACTGCTAATGTAAATGCAAGATTTCCACGTTATGCGAGTACGAGGAAAAGAAATTTTAAATAAAAAAGAGCTATATACGAATTGCACGAGTAATCGAGCAAGAAAAGGAAAATCACCGTCGGAGGAAAAGAAGGCAAGAAACGTAGTCCAGCTGTACACATGCGCCTTCAGCTTATCTCGCGTGCCTCGCGTGGGAACGTAAAAGAGTAAGTGTTATTGTGATTTCCAAGTTGGCCAAAGACCACAGTAAGATATGCTCGTGGTTATTGTCACTATCATCGGTCTAGTATTAATAGGAATAGTTCGACAGTTTTCAACGTCCGGAGAAAATATTTTAAAGTCAGTTCAAAAAAGATAAAGAGCAACGTAATTGCAGGAAGTAATTGTTAAGAAATAATTTGAAGGTAAGCACAGTAGTTTTTTAAGTAGTTAAGTAAGTAGTAGTAGTAAGTTTTAAGCAGTAGTTGCTTTTAATGGGACGTATGGCCTGGTTTAAGGCAGATTTCAGCACTAACGAATAGAGAACAATAGATAAGAAATACTCGATTTTCCGTTTAAGAGAGCAATAATTATAATAAAATCTAAGAACTGAAGGGGATGATTACGTTTTTTAAATATTTTTATTATTCCAATCAATCGCAGTGTTGGAACTTGTCGTTAAAGGAGTTTTTGTTTTTGCCTAAGGTAATGCGTATGCCTATTTGTTGTGGCAAATATCGTCCATCCGCCAATGGGTTTGTTTCTTAAACTACGGTTTAAGCGACGTCACATTAAAAAGAAAAGTCTGCTTGCTTTATCGACAATGGATTGTTTTAGAAAAAAACGACAATAGAACAATTTTTTCTTTAAACTAATTGGTTGCTTGCTTTCGGGTTGACTCCCCCATCAGCCAGATTGTTATCCAACGGGGCACGGAGGCAAAAAAAAAAAAAAAAAAAAAAAAAAAATTGCTGTCCGTAACAGCTCGCCTCAACCCAAAAACCGAAATGATCCAAGAGATGAAAAAAAAACGCCCCAATCACGCGGAACCAAGCCCTTATGGAGACTAAGAAAGCAGACAAGGAAATTTGTGTGTCTGATAGCAAGTGACGAGATAATAAAAAAAAAGCGACAATGCTACGCGGCCCATCATAAAATTAGTTGCCTTGCTGTCTGCTGCGTTTTCTGATACCTTAACCTGATATCAGCTATAACACGGACGAATAAGCTAAAACGCGAAAATTTCAAAAACTCAAAGCTACGAATGGTTTATAGCCTCGTTTTTACTTGTAAAATGAACTACAATACTACAATACTTCAAATCGCAAATTGAATTTCACTCACCAACGCAACCGTTTATCATTAGGCGATTTCGTAGTTGTGCCCATCAATTTTACACCACTTGTTTTAATTAACTTTTTTTTTTCATTTGCAAAGTGTTTTAGATGACTAGCCAACTATTAAGAACGAATGCTAACTGAACAATGGTCCTTTCTCACCACGCCGTACATAACTGCATTAGGCAAGTTAAGTACGTTTACCAACCTTTCTTTATCGCCCTCGTCATCGAAGCTCCCGTTATCTACGAACAAACAAAATGACGATATCTCAGTATCTGAGATATGAATTTTGTTGAAATTTTTTACTAAAAATTTATTCTGCAATATTTTGAGATTCTAGATTTCCAGGTACTAACTAATTATTATTGAACTAATTTTTTAAATTCTATAGTTAGCTTCAGCATAAAGTCACTAATAAAGTAAAACGGTTACTAGTATAAAGACTTAATTTTTGTAATGTCATATCTTACATGTACAACCATACATCATAATTGTTATTAATGGCAGTAACTGAATTTTGCTAATTCATTGGTCTAAACAACGTTGTAAAAAAAAATTACAACAAAAGATGTTGCAGACGATAGTTATGAGCCTGCTACCAGAAAAATGTGTCAAAGTAGCAATTTTTAAAGCAGTATTTCGCTGAATCCTGCAACGGCTAGAACCATGTTGCCAGATGCAGGAAAAGGGACATGCACACGGGAAGGGAGCAGTTGAAACAAGATGTTCCATTTGCCCCTAGCGTGGGTCTTCAGGGAATTCAATTGTTTTTAGGGTATAAAAAGGAGCTAAGTACAAAGTAACGTAATTAGCTTATAGAAAAATGAATCAGGTATAATACAAGACCCTTCTTTATTATTTCCTCCATCGTTTATGGCATGTAATGAAAAGGTTGTCTGAACAAAAACTAGAAATGTACAGTAAAAAAAAAAAACTTTTCGGGATAACTCGAAAACTTTTAGAGTAAAGCCTCAATTTTTATTAATATAAACAACCCTTATTCCTGTTACCCAAATATTTTAAACGAAATCCCTTTCATACTTTGAAAGGTAGAATTTCTTTTTTCAATTGTCACCTGTTAAATTTACACCCGCCCTCCCCCTTCGTAACTCTACAATTAGGCCTAGCTCATCACAAATCCACTGCACATTTGTTGTAACTTTGTTTGTCTATGAAGCGATTTCTCCGAGAGGTGGGAAGGTCAAACGAAAAAAATATCTGAAACGACTACTAATAAATGATACATTATCTACGATTCCGTCATGGCGAAGTAAAATGGTTTGCCAATTTTACCTCGATCATATTTCGTGCTGGGTCGTGCAACTCACAAGCATTAAGTCTGCTTTTCAATTAACCTATGAATTCCACTACGAACAGCCAACAGATCCCTGCAATTCGGTTGGTGAGAAAAACAAACGCGACTATATCTTCCATATTTTTGCAAACCGTTGGCTAAATCATTTGCGGTATAGATAATTAACAGACGCATTGGCATAATCATTTATAAAAGGCATTTCTCAGATTTGAAAAAATTTCTTTATGCCGTCACCGTATTTTTATGCTACCGGCCTACCGCACAGTATTTTTTCTGCATTCGCCTACCTGGTGATTTGTAGTCTACTGCTGTTGTCAAAAGAAGTGAAACACACACGTCGACGAATAAAATGTTGTTTGACGCGATCACTGTCCTGGGGTTGGGCAAAGCTCAAAGCCAAGGCATCTGTTTTTTTTTTGTTTCACAAACCGATCGTTGCTAGAGACATTTTGATGAATATGTTCTTTTAATTTAGATTCACTTGCTTATGTAGCAGAGCCAGTAATAATAACAGCGCCATAACTAATAGCTGTTGAATGGCCAAGGTGCTAGTCGACCTGTTTGTAGCCCCTATTTGGATTGTAATATTTTTAATCCAAGAGGCAAGAAAGGTGACGCGCGTGAAATCGTTGGCATAGCCACTGTCACAGCCTTGATTGGAACAGAACGAAACGATTCCTATTTGCTTCCAAGTGCCGTCTGCCTGTCTGAAATGCATTGGTCCTCCCCTGTCACTCTATAAATAGAAATGTGCAATTCATACTTCATCATATTTTATTAACAGATTAAGGTAATACGTGGTAAGACCTTTGATGGTCTTCTCCACTCTGCAAATCATTTCGTCTGTTATCACGCTGCCGTATTGCTCTAAACATTTCTCGTTTGTGATCACTTTCACGATCGTTTTACGAAGGACTGAACTTACTCCATCACTTTCTATGCACACATTCTGTTAATGGTAAAAACAAAAAAATGAGTTTAAGTTTCGAAAAAATATAATTTCGTTTCCATTGCATTACTTGTAAGGCCCCATCTAGTTAGTAGGACAGTGTCGTTTACATAGTTAACTGTCGGTTCGGATGGGCTATCCAGACATAGGGGTTGAATGTATCCTGAATCTGGAAATACTCGAGACATTCAACGCGATAAAAATTATAATTTTGCAACTACCTGAGAAGGAAATGGTGGCCAGAAATCCGGGCAAGTGCAATGTCAGCGTGTAGAGTCTCAGAATCCCAATTAGCATGAATAGCGTATTCACGACTGGTATATCGTTCTTAATGCACTTCGCCTTCGTCTTCGAGATCACGGGCTCCCAGTGTAATGTGAATCAAGTTGGTACTATTTGGAATCGCGACTTACATTCAAGGCCCGATTTCAGTCATCTATTTTGGTTTGGATTAGCTGCATCAAATTTCATCCATCTTTAGAGCCAACTGGTAACTTTACATCGATTAGGCGCTGGAATATGAAGTTCTGTTCCTATTACCTGTAGTACTCTACTACTCTACCACTGAACAATTGTTAAACGTATTACCCTAGAATTCCACATGCTTTAGTTTAGGAAACTACCATGGCACGGGCTTTTAATCTTCGTCCCTGTTGCAAGGACAATCGATGTCTTCATCGTTACCTTAACGCTTGGGTGCTGTAAATAAGCTTGTACCGTGCACATCTACGGACGTGGCCATGTACGATACGTATGAAGACGTTTGCATGGTTGGCAGCAGCTTGTCAAGGTCCCCCGTACTTAACTTCTATTGAAAGCATTTCGTAAAATGAATTTAGATTGCACCATTGTTCAAAAACTATGCGTTTATATCTGTGTACAGGGCAATACTATTTGATTTACGTTTCCAGTTTCATGTTCTATAACTGAGTATTTAATAACAATAATTTGTAGCGGTAATTCTTGGCAACTGCGACACAGAAAAATACCGGAGGAACGCTGAATAAAAATCAATTAAAGAAAGAAAGCGGAACAAACGGTGACGTGTGAGCCTATTGATTTCTGCATGTTAAGTTCACGAGTTTACGTGAATTGCAGTTAGAAACTTCCTTAAATTCATGTCCTTAAAACGAAAGATTGCACTTTAGTGACGCGCTATGTTTAGTTTTTGGCGTGACGGAAGTCACCACTTTATGATAAGTCGAAAGACTATAGGTCGTTGAGTTTCATCGTCAAACGTGGCCATTCCCAAACGAAACCAGAGAACAAATTCGGATAGCCAGTTACGTATTCCTTCTCCAAAGATACGTGTAGTAATAGGTAATGACTGAAAAATTATCACACATGTAAAACTTTTTTTTAAAATGAAATGTCCTAAATAGAAATTTACTGTAGTTATAATGGGTGTATTGCTACATCGTTCCCGGAAGAAAACAAAAACTAAATAATGTTAAGGAAATCCCAGGTGAAAACCTCACAGCCTTTCGACATTCTTAAGCTAAGACGTATTGGTTCAATTTTTTCAATTTATAGCAGACCTAGGCTAATGCTCAAACCAAGATCGAGGCACAAGTTCAGAAGCGATCCATCGCTAGAAACACATTTGTTCTTGGGGACGTGCCCACAAGTGGCGCCCGAGCTTCAGGGTGCGGGAACCGACCACTCACTACCCTTACCGGGGGCTTTATGCAGCGTGCAGGTGCCTCCGCTCTTAAGAGGTTCGTGAGTGAAATGGGTGCAATGGGAATTACGAGCGCAGATTTTGCTACAGGAAACGGGATCCAAAATGTTGATGATAATGACAAGTTTCAATTCAATGAAAATGCAGCTGTTGAGAGAAATTGCCGAAGAGTCTACGGGCAAGCTAATGGCTGAACTTGCCTGTCGGACGCCAGTGGTAGGACTCTTAATAAATAAATTGATTTTATCAGGTTGCTCTTGCTAAATATTGAACCTGAATACCTGAACAGATGCCAATTCCGTTAGAAGAGTAGGTCAAGCAATAATTGGCACACTGTTTGAAGTTGATGTTTCCTGTTTGACATCGGTAGAAGGAACTTGTCTGCGCATACGAGAATCGATACGGTAATTGGTTGAAGACTGTAGGGGAACCCAGTCGGCAAAGCGCTCGACGATGGTCGGATCCAGTTGGCTGAAGTAACGGCTACCACCAGCAACATCAAGGTAACGATTTTTTTCTATTTTAACAAAATTTAAATTAGGCTACAAAAAATAGCAATAACTGTAACCAGAGGCGACGTCGCAGCAGTAAGAAACAAAAACATTTTTTATGTATTGCTTTACCTGTATGTTGATAATTGGTTAAAAACCTGTGTCTGCTGCAAAGGTCGACGATGAGTTTGAGTTTCGTAAAACTTGCGTTTACTTTTATACCATAGACAGCTGCATGACATTTGATCGACGCAATCGTTACACATACCCAATCGTCTGTTGCAAGATGCTGGCATTGTCCAAACACTTGCGATTGGCAGCCTCCTCTCCAATGAGGTCACACACCAAATAGTATACAAATCTTGGTTTAGTTACGGTTACGATGCATTTCAAGCATTTTACAAACCCGTTTTGACGTTCATTAACAGATAACTGCAACTGAACATGTTTCCTAAAGCTATTGATCGTTATTGCCACAACAGTACGAGGCCACATAAAAAAACCAGAAAGAAATTCAAAAATAATAATACAAAAATTATTTACTAAATTTTGTAAGCTTAATTTATTAATTTTTTCATTTCCAGAGAAACATTATTATAGTCTTAGCGGAAGCCAATTGGTCGTAAAACAAATAGTTTCCAAAATGCTTTCTCCATGAACACAACATCAGATCTCTCCTGTAAACAAAATTGAAAGATATTGCAATAATTCACAAGAATAAAATATGTGTAATGCAGTTCATTTCAAAGACTATTACGGCACCACAGGCAAGACTTTTCCACACGTCGCAAACGACGGTTTGATACAGCGGTAAGTTGTACGTCTCCCAAACGAAGTTGCGATCTGTTAATAAAAATTTATTCATTTACATATTCACCGTCTAAGCTGCAGCCAAATTTTGTAGTAAAATAAAATATAAAGTAGCCCTTGCCTAGTGGATTAGATCGTCAGCTTCTTCACAAGTTTTCATCGGCATATTTTTAAGCTCAAATAACGCGTTGACAATCTTGTACTGTTCCGTTTCGCCAAGTTTGTCTCGTACTCGCCCTTGGTGAAAGCCGTCCATGTGGAATCGGACAGCAGGTCTGTAGCTTTGGCTATCAGATTTGTTTGATTTTAATAGCTTCCAGAGAGACTTCCCCTCTTCTACGAAATTCATTTTTCCTGTTGCACTTTGAATTCTCTGATGAACATAACCAGATATGCCGATTTGGTGCTTGGATAACGAGCACGACAATACGTAGATAATGTCAGAGAGACCGCCCATCAAAAGCAAATCTTTTGCGACATTGAACGGCAAAATTTTACTGAAGATGGTTAAGACAGCCCCAGCACTAATTGAAACAGCTCCGCCAATGATAATGAATGGTACAAATAGGGATGTCAAGACCATCTGTTTTCTAGATGTTTGGTGATCCTTCATGTACATTACATGATCAAATCCCATCAAACGAAAAAGATCCAACTCGCGTTCGACAGTGTTGGCTTTTACCTTGCGGATATCACTGTCGATGAAGTCAAGCGCGGTGTCTTGTTTTACTAACCACGTAGCTTCGTAAATTGCTTGTCGGCTTTTCAAAAAATCCAAAATACATTGACGTTCATGGTCGTTATTGGTGATTTCATGCACTTTTCTTTCGAGGACACGTTCGTCCATTTCCTTTAGTCGGACCCCAGAAATGACATAGGCAGCAATCAAGTCATCCAGCATATCTCGATAAGGTGTCAAAGGCAACAAGTTGATTACTTCGAGACGATTCGCATTGTCTTCACTCTTCAGCCAATGTCGTCTAACTATTTCGGCACGCAACTTGGTCGCCACTAGACGCATCACAGTGTCTTCGTACGCAGGACAGTTTGGATATTTAAAACTTTGACCATCGTAATTAGGTGAGAGATTGCCAGCGTCGTCGATAATATTTTGATTTTGCAGTTCGCCCATAATTGCTTTGCGTTCCGCTTGACTAATATCGGCCTTACGTAAATCGTCGTCTTTTAACTGGCCAAACAGCTTCAAGTTGACTGATTTGAGTTTCGCAACATCAATTTTGGCCATCTTGTTGAATCTAAATTTATCTCCGCTACGGTTGTACTCTCGGTTGCCATAAAGCTTGTCTTCGACGTAATTCTGCGAAAAAATGATTCTCTTTTCTTCTCCAGGTTTGTTGTACTCAATAGGATCATACAGGATGTATTCCTTGGCTATTGAATCTAATTCTTTGGCCTCGTCGCGATCTAGATTGAACCTGTCGACGATGCTGTTTTCCACGGCGACGAAATTTTCGTTATCGAACAATGCTCCGCTTTTAATCAGCTCCGCCCAGAACGATTCTCTCGTACAGGGAATCAAATTCTCTTCTTCAAACTTTCTTTTTAACTGGTTTTCAAATTCTTTTTCAATGTTCTCTTTACTTAGTTCCTTTTTCACCGCCTGCTTGATAGCTTTTTCTAAGGTCGACGCGCAGACACCGTAAGCGTTTGCTACCCGAACAATGGCCGTTTTCCAATTGGATTCTTCAATTTGCTCGACGGAAGAGTTCCATCTCGGTACGGTGCTGGCATTGTTCAGCTGATGGCCAATGCACATGGACTCGCCATCCAATAACAGATCGAAATATTCTGCCACCTTTTCGATCGGAATAGTAAAATTCTTCAGTTCCTCATTTTTATCGTCTTTTTTCTGGAAAAATTTCGAGCTTTTATGAATTTCCCGTTCAATCCACTTTTCAAAGTTATTGAGATTTTTTTCCAAAAGATTCTTAACTTTTTCGGGCAGACGTCCTGCTGCTTCAAAGTCTTCAATGGAGCAATCGGTTCCCAACAAGGATCGAACTGAGCCAAGGAAATATTGAAACAGGTTAACAATGTTATCTTTTTGCTGCGTATAGCCATCAACAGCACAAAACGAATCAGGCCGATTAGTTTTCCTTTCTGTCGCACGGACGACCGAAAAATTCGATATTTGCATATTGATTTGCTCACTTAATACATTTTCACATGTACGCAATATTTTGATGAATTCATCTTTATTTGTTCCAAAATCTTCCTTTAGAAAAATGAATGCGCGGTAGTAGTAGGCAGCGGGATAAAATTGGTTGTCTTTTGATTGGATGAGGTGTTCCAAAATATTGGCTGCAGTCGAAAGCTTCGATTTCTTGTTACCAGTGGCCAAATGTTTGGCAACGACAACTAAACGAGCTGGTGTCATCCAATCAGCTTGACTGTTACAAGGAAAGTTGTGCTCAGGAATTTCTAATTTTGGAATCAATTTCGTTGAGTACAAGTATTTTTTCACGTCGAATGGGAAATCATCCATTTCGTCCAGCCACAAAGCCCATTGATCCAATACACTTCCACAGATGGCACGTACTTCCTGATCACTGTATTTTTCCTCACATAGTTGTTTCCTTAGGGTAGTATAATATTTTGAGAAAATATCGAATAATTTCACTTGATCTCTTGTGGCTTCAAAATCTTTTTCCAACCGAGCAATGCGTTGTTTCTCTTGATCATCGCGTGTTTCCTCCATGGCGGAAATTGTTGCCCAATCTTGGGTATCGTTTTTGTCAGGCGTCTTCTGTTCGTGTGAAATTGGTTTACATAAGAGAATTCCACTTCCGGGTGCCCCATTGCGAGCTGCCCGGCCCATCACTTGTTCCTCGATTCGTTCACTTTCAGGAAAAAAAGTTAGGCACACATGCAATCCTCCATTGTCGCACAGTTGTTGGCTGATTTTCACATCGGTTCCTCGCCCGGCCAAGTTGGTAGCTACGATAACATGCCCAATGTTCAGCTCACTGCTTTCAAATGCGAATTTCTCGTAATCGCGTGTGTACCGATGGAGACGATGGTTTACACTTAGCCCAGGATTGGAACTCTCTATACGTTGATGAACGACATTGGCAACTTTGATGGACTTGCAAAAAAGGATGATCGAACGTCCTGCCTCGATAATAGTCTTGGTCTCCATGACAATGGCATTTAGCCATTCTACTTCTGTTGACAGGATTTGGGGATCTTTTTTCTGAAATAGCTTAGGGAAAGCCCTAGGAATGGGGCATAACTGACACTTAAATGTATCCTGTAGAAAAATCTGTTCTTGTTCGGACCCTAGCGTCCCTGATACACCCAATACCCCATAGTATTTTAACAAATATACGGCATTTGAGATGTAAACCGCTTTGAGACTTTGCAGCGTCAATTTACACCCTTCCTTAAGCTGAAGAAACTGATGAAGGGCTCCGTCCCATTGCGATAAAGTTTGATCAGTTCCAGTGTCGGGATCGATTATAATCACTTGCGGATTGAGATCCGGGCTACTGTCTGTGCGGTCTTGATCAATGACGTAGTGCTCGTCACGTCTTAGATCCAAAGCCTGAAAGGCGCTATTCAACCAAGTGTCAAGGTTTCGATCAACAAAGGTAAGTAGATGAGAAGGTATTCGGATACGACGCTGGCGATTAGCTACTTTGCGGAAATAGAAAACCAATTTCGCGTTTAAATCCTTCCCTTGGATTTGAATTGGGATGCAATTAACCTTCTCGTTTGTAATTTGGCTGGCGTCAGTTATGAGTAGATGTCCTTGTAAGTTAATCACTTCTTTCTTAATTAGATGATTCCATAGTGCATCTTTTTCCGATTCGTCCAATGGCGCGTGGACATACTTCAGATCTTCTTTAGTTGTAACACCGTACAAATCGAACAAGACATCAGATTTAATTAATTTCTTCACCTGTTCTTTCGATTTTTTTTTGTTAACAGATGGGTTGCGCACTTTTTCCCAAATAAAAACGTACAAAGATTCCAAAGTTTCCATGCCAGGAATCTCGTGCGACAAATAGAGGGTGTTGTTTCCTTGGTCAAGCAATAGACAATCCACCTCGTCAATAATGGCGAATAACAATTGTTTGCTGTAATAAATATTACGGCTGTAGAATTTTGTCAATAAATAATCACGCTGGAAATGGGCTAACTGTCCGTACACTACGTTAGCAGTATAACTTGCTTTGCGTTCATCTTCCGATTCACTACAGTTGTTTGCCACTGGTACGCTGAAATATTCATAGAGATCCTTCAATCCTCCTTCAGCTACCGAAAGATTTGAATCTCGAAGTGCTAATAAATCGTTACTGGTAATGACGTCGATTCGTTGGTTCGATATCTTACCGCCGTAGTAATAACCGTGAACAAGAGCAATTGCCACTGCAGCCACAATGAACGACTTGCCCTCGCCGGTAAATACCTGAGCTAATCTTCTCTCAACATTTACCATAGAATTAGGGAACAACATCAGTATGGCCAGAATCTGGGTGTTGCGAAGGCGGAAGTTATTGTCTACCGGTTTACGAAGTTGCTGCACGGCGCACTCAAAGTCGTACAAAAACACGGCCAACGATTTGAGATCATCTTCTTTGATTGCATCGACTTTAATTTTTTTTTTCCATTTCTTTCTTATATTTTCTTTTTCTCCTTCTTTCCTTTGATAATTGATGTAACTCAAGATGAATATTATTCGATCTTCGCGGCTTTCAATTTTTTTTCGGGATTTTGATTTCATTTCGTCTGACATCTGTTTCCAGGTGTCTGGAATGCATCGATTTGAATTGTCGTTCAGGAAACTTTCAAGCATTTGTCGGTTATCCTTATTGGCTTTGCTAAGTGTTCGATGTTTGCTAAATGCTTCCTGAGATACGCTTGAATCACCGGCTGAGATGCACTTGATGACAGGCGCTGGCTTAGTGCACCCTATCTTCTCTTGATTGAGTTGCTCGTAGACTAAATCACTGAATTGTGCCTCATTATTTTGAATTTCCTCCATCAATTCGTCGACATTTTGCGATTCGTTGTCTTCCAACGCAGTACTGGACAAAAAAAATTTCCAAAGCGATTCTTTCATTTGCTTCCATTCATTTACCTTTGAAAAATGACGGTTGAGGCTATGACGAATGACGCCATTTTTCTTCGTTGGTGTGACCAATGGGTGATATCCGCCTATATCAGTTATATCCATCTGCTTCTCAGATGGTGGTATAATTGTTGCATAACGTCGGTTTCCCAACTCATCACTAGTCTTTACGTATAAAGCAACCTTATCTTTTTGTAATTCTTCTTTCTTGGAGTAGTATTGGATTTCTAGTTTTTGGTCGTTTTCAAATCCTATGTAATTTCCTTGCTGAGCCTTGTCCCCATTGTAGATGAAACCTACATCGCCATTTGCTTGCCCCGTTTTGCCGTCTGAAACAGACGCCTTATAAACAACACCACCTGCGCCCATTGCTTGATACACTTCCATGCCAACAGAAGGGATGCCACGTCCTTTATCAGACAATTCCAAGATTATGTCCCCGCCATAGCCACCTTGTCCAAAATGGTTACCTGTAAGGAATCAAAATGACAAGCGCATAAAAGAAAATTTAAATATGATTCTGAAATATTTTTCGGGGTAGAATTTCTTGGGGTAGAATGTGTAGTTGTGTACCTTGACAGAGTATGAGCGTGTGCCGTATTCCTGTTTTGCTTTCATACAACGAAAACTGGATTTCGCTGCCATCTCCAAGCGTGCCTGACCTTGCAGTAGGTTCGTTTGATCCGTCTCCTTTTATTTCTACGTGACTTGTGCGCATGTAGTCATAGTCTTCAAACAGTCTATCCTCTAGACTCTTACAGAGATCTTTTATTGCCGGTGGCTTGAAAACTTGCTTACCCTCTATTTTTGTATTTTCATTCGCATCAAGTGGAAGTATGGGACTAAAAATTTCTTGAAGTTCTTCCACCGACCACTTGAGACCAGAACTTCCGTTCCCTCCATTGGATGCGATCGTCCATTGCTCAGCTCCGATAACTTGGTTGCACTTAATAAGAACATTACCACCGCTTTCGCCTGAGTTTGATTCATTTTCTAAGTTGAAAAACAATTAAATTGTGTAAGACAATATTGCTGTAACAATATAAAATGTTATATAGCTTACGTCTTGATTTGGTGGTAGCATGTTTTCCTGATACATCCCATACTATTTTCTGGTCCTCATTGGCGCACACGATAAGTTTATCAGTAACGAGACCTATATTGATTCCATGCCAGATGTCATTGTCCAAATCGCAATCGATGTGAACGGAAGAATATCCAGCAATTTGTATTTCCTGTACGTCTTCATTACTGGCTTTTAATTCCCTCATTTTCCCCATAAGTTTACTAACAAAAATAGAAACGCCATTAATGGAAATAGTTTTCCTTCCGTGTTCTGTTCTCATTTTGATTGTGGTTTCTGGCAGCAAGAGTTTTTTGTGTATCTCTCTGATAAGTAAATTCAGTTTTGGTGTCCACTTGTTTATTGGCGACGCAGCCAACTTGAAACGCTGTATCCATTCGGGAACTGCACTTATCTCGCTATCGCTTTCTGCCGGCGGGAATGTTTTCAAGATTTTTCCAACCAGGATGTTAATCCATTGTTGCCAATCTGTCTCTCTGCTATTTATCTTTATATTGCTTTCTAGTACATGAGCCTCCAGAACGTGTTGTAATTTTTCGTCTTCATTGGCTTTTGTCAAAAAGTCAGTCAGATGCGAAATGAATTTTACAAGTACAGCACCATCAACGTCGTTGAGGATGTCATTCCTGCATCGAGAAAAGATCTTATCGATAAAACAACTCTTCAGTTTGTGGAAATTTTGGTTCAAGAGAAGGGCGAAACGGGGCGTGTTTTTGAACAGTTCTTCTTGTTGGAGAATCAACTGGAAATATCGACAGCGTCCACCAAACCAAGTCCGAAGCTGTGATTCCTCTGCATTTAGTTTGGTACTAATATCTTCGAACGAATTGATGGAATCCAGTTCGTCCAAGACAGTCGACATAGTTGTGTTGATGTCGAACGTTTCATTCTCCAAGTGGATAAACGCCTTTTCTGAACTGCTCCTTACCCACATCGTCAAGAGGGCGTTGACGTATTGCAATTCTACGCAAGTTCTCTCCAACGGTTTAAGTGCCCATCCCACCTCTGAATCGATGTGACTGACGGCATTTTCAACCAGTTTTTTCGAGTCAGGATTTTCGTCCTGAATCCAGCACAGGATCTTCTGGAAAACATCTTCTGGTGTTTCGTATTGCCGATCTCTTCCAGCCATTATGAAATACCATTCAAAATTATTAATTCTAAAAAAAAAAAAAGTTTTGTTACAAACGTCGTTAATTCAAGAACCACAATGTTGTTAAACTTGTTTTGAATTTTCATGCAAAAAAAATTGCTTTTTGTCCTTATACTACTCACCTTTCCCATTCGCTTTTTTATCCACTCCCTAATACAACAAAAAAAATGCCATAAATCTCTTGAAATGTTCCCAACTCTTTTTGAATTTACAGAAAAAAGTGTCACGGCGTTTAGACTTCATTATCTGCAAACAATTATGCATTCAGATATAATACACAACGTGCCGCAGAAAAAATTCACTTACTAGTTATCGAGATGGTATTATTTACGTAGAGGATTGCTGGAAACTCCTGGTATTGGGGTTCAACAAGTTAATGCACAGCTTGTCCTATTCAAAAAACGTTCTGCCTTTCCACTTGGGCATGTCAAGGTGCTCAACGTGGTCTCTACTATTTTGCTGGGTAACACTGAACTAAAAACAACCGGCTTCTTCGGCTAGAGGTCTTGCCACATTGATATCGAAGGCTTTAACACTAGCAAATGTTGTTATGACTTCTAATCTTGGAGGAAGCCGACCCGTAATAAAAAGAGTTCTTGAGGACAAACCGATTTTCCCCAGTCACAACTCTGACGAATAATGCGTCCCCTCAAGCAACTGAAGTTAGTTGGACGTGGACTTTTAGAAATTACGAATCAAAGCCGCGTCTTTTACGCTTGACGACACGCTTTAGTTACCGTACCACCGGAGATCGGACGGACGCGTAGTATTTCACGACCAGCCAGCCACATCCTACCACAGCTTGCACAATCATCAAGGACGAGGTCGTTGGTCAAACAGAGAAATGAAGTGTTAGATTGCAAGAAGAAAGTTGTCTACGCTCGTGTCATACTCTGTTGTATTTGCCGAAGATGATAAATACGCGGTGTAGGCGATACTTACAGCAAAAACGAATTACAAAAAAAAAAAAAGGAAAGGAAAGAAGACAGATAACTTCATCAGGAAACGGGGTATTACAACCGCCTTAACAAATATCGATTCCCCCCAACATGGTGCGAATTTTTTTTTGTTGCGTCTGCTATTTTTGTAGAGGATTTTGTCTACCCCATCTCAATCTCCCTTACAAAAAATTGATGTATATTTTTCCTCCATGCTACTGCAATAATTTTAACTGAAAAAAAAACTTGACCTTTCCTAAAAGTTTTCTGTCAGCTCAAGGAGCCAAGGTTATGGATATGATTCCACATGAATTGCTATTTTTCTATACATATGAATGCAAGATGTAGTCAAATCTGTGCCTAGGCGGTGCGCGTATTGTCGCTGCTTATTTTGATGCACCATATTTTCTATAATAACCGATAATAATAACACCCACAAGAGACTATACAGAGACATAAGATCCTGGTTACTTTACTCATAGAAGGTCTCCCATGGTCTTTTCCCTCCCAAAAATGGTCTTTTAACTTCCATACATCTAGCGCCAATCCAAAGTAGCGCGTGTGATGTGAACAAGTGTAGAGAACCGCAAAGCATGTTTGCCACGTTCCTTTTCACATACAATTGACGAACGAGTGTAATAACACATCAAACGAAAAATATCGAAAAGTCATCTTGCTTCCAAATCTTTTCGAACATTGTTTTTCTATTAAAAAACTAGACGGCTAAGCTAAATCGATACTTAGATAATCGAGAGCGAATTCGCTCAATTTTCGGGGACGAACCGAAACCGAACCGAGACTTTATTACAGTAAAATATTTTTCTTTGATGCATGAACGTTCTCCATATTTCGAAAAACTAATCAGGAAAGGTTCAAGGTTGATAACCAAACATAACACATAAAGTCGTGGAAAGTTAATTTTGATTAAAATTTCCTGTTTATACTATTTAACCCATCCCTATAACAATTCATCGGAACGGACGTTTTCATTTGTCAGGCTGGTCGCGAGGCAATATATACTTAGTACATAATCGCGCCTACAGTTTTCTATATGGAGAAAGTGTGCATTGTCGCCACTAGGGCCTTGATTTGGTTGCTTTAGTGGTCACTAAAGTTAAACCAGTTAAACAATAATGCGTGTAGCGCATGTCTATTAAATTTTTTCGAAGCGAATAAAATGAATTCGGTTGATGTTAATTTTTCCAATGAGTTAATATGTACAATATAAATACTAATATAAATGTTACAATTATATATGTACGATACTATTATATATATACAATACTATAATATACTGTATATAATAATATACTATAAATTATACATATATTCTGCTTATATAATGAATATGTATACAATTGGTGTGGCAATTGAAATAAAAGAATATAAAAGAAACAATTTTTTAATTATTTGTCAGTTAAATTAATTACAATAAATAGTTGATTAATTACAGTAAATAGCCCTTGGTAAGGGCTATCTATTTTTGTGTAATTGTTGTCAACATTTTCAAAGGGAAAAAATCTTAAAGGCAAAATGTGTTTTTGTTGTTTTTCGATCCAAGATTCTAATGGACGCAACTGATAAAAACAAAAAAATATATGTTACACTTAAACTTTTTCCTTTTCTGAAAATTTAACATAAATTTCATAGAATTAGATAGCTCTTGATAAGAGCTATTGATTGATGCAAAATTTGTCAATTTTGACTGCTTATTTTCTTCATAAATAATTATTAAAGGATTTCATGATTTTAGAAAGGGGAGGGGATGTGTGAAAAAGACGAAACTTTGCATTGATTGTTTGACGCTTAATCTTCGTCAAAACAGGAAACCATTATAATATTTTTTGTTCCTGGTGATTCCAGGAACAAGTTATTCTAAACGTTTACTTTTAAGATGCTATATTTAACCCCAAAAATTACGTTTGAAAAAGTGGCTTTTGATAAACCATTATGGCGGCTATTTTTTTACCGCGCCAAGTTCAAATTTTAAAAAGTGTAAATTAGTGTAAAAAATTTTAATTATATGTACATATTTACATTTTGTTTGTGTCTAGAGAATTTCAATATTCCGTCTTAGATAGAAAATTTTAAAAATTAACTAAAATAATTTAAACAAATTCATTTAATTGGTTCTCATTTAATTTACAATTTTAGGCGTCTTTTTCCACATATCCGCGTGGAAAACCACGTTTTATCGCGACTTCCGCGTGGAAAAACTCCAAGCAGACAATATTAAAAAAAACAATTGACTAACGCCCTGCGCGTTTATCATTTACCCCATAAGAAAAAGTGCATCTGCAACTATGTACTACTTAGTACATATGTAGTGAGACCATGTTGTCATTTGTTAGATCCGAAATCGCCAGGCTGGTCGCGAGGCAATATGTACTACTTAGTACATAATCGCGCCTACAGTTTTCTTTATGGGGAAAGTGTGTGTGGCCGCCCTTAGGGCTTTGTTTGGTTGCTTTGATGGTTAAACCGTCAAAGTTAAACCAGTTAAAGAAAAATGCGTGTAGCGCATGTCTTAATTTTTTCAAAGCGAATTATATAAATTCGGTTTATATAAATTTATATTTACAATACTATGATAATATTGATAATGTATATAAATACTACATTATTATAAATACACATATATACAGTATATTACTATATATTATACATTTATACATACGTACAATTATATTTATATATTTTACATACATACAATTATAATATATATATTACTATTATATATATCAAATATATGTACAATAGTTATGATAATTGAAGTAAACGAATATAAGAGAAACAATTTTTTAATTATTTGTCAGCAAAATTAATTATGATATTCGCTGATTTAACATATAAGTAACATAAATATAAACATAAATCGATAGCCATTGGTAAGGGCTATCCATTTTTCGGTAATTGTAATCAACATTTTCAAATAGAAAAAATTTTAAACGCAAAATGTGTTTTTGTTGTTTTTCGATCTAAGGTTCTAATGGACGCAACCGATAAAATAAAAAAATTGATGTTACACTTAAACTTTTTCTTTTTCTGAAAATTTAACATAAGTTTCATAGAATTAGATAGCTCTTGATAAGAGCTATCGATTGATGCAAAATTTGTCAATTTTAACTGTTTATTTTCCTTGTAAATAATTATTAAAGGATTTCATAATTTTAGAAGGGGGAGGGGGTGTGTGAAAAAGACGAAACTTTGCATTGATTGTTTGATGCTTAACTTTCGTCAAAACAGGAAATCATTGTAATATTTTTGTTGCTGGTGATTCCAGGAACAAGTTGTTATAAACAATTAATTTTAAGATGCTATATTTAACCCCAAAAACTACGTTTGAAAAAGTGGTTTTTGATAAACCATTATGGCGGCCATTTTTTTACCGCGCCAAGTTCAAATTTTAAAAAGTGTAAAAAAGTGTAAAAAATTTGAATTATAAGCACATATTTACATTTTGTTTGTGTCTAAAAAATTTTAATATTCTGTCTTAGATATAAAATCTTAAAAACTAATTAAGATAAATTAAACTAATTTATTTCATGAGTTCTCATTTAATTTACAATTTTAGGTGTCTTTTTCCACAATTCCGCGTGGAAAACTACGTTTTATCGCGACTTCCACGTGGAAAAACTCCAAGCAGACAATATAAAAAAACAAACAATTGACTAACGCCCAGCGCGCTTCTGATCTACCCCATAAGAAAAAGTGCATCTGCAACTATGTACTACTTAGTACATATGTAGTGAGACCATGTTGGAAATCGCACCCTTCCATTTTGAACGGAGCGGTTTCGGAACTGTTATTTTTTATGTCCACGGTTCGGAAAAGTCTCGGTCATGTTCACATAAGCGAATCGTCTCTCTCAGAGTAAAGCAATCAAGCTTTTATGATTCTGCCAAGAATCAGATCGGGTTCGATCCCAATCCAATCCACTTTTTTTGCGGGTCTTTCGGGGTTCAGGTTGTTCAATAAGTCGCTGCTCTGAACTCAATCGGGTTTCAATTGGGGTCTTTAATCGAGGAACCAACACTGACTGCAACCCTTTGAATTACGCAATGACATAATCGAATGCGTGTCACTTGTTACGATGACGTTGCCGATGACTTTTTTTGTAGATGATCACGAATTGTTATAAAACAATTTTCAGTTGCTTATGCAACTGCAGCTCACGAGTGATACTTCCGAGATTGTGGGCACAACTGTAAAAAATAACGCAGCTAGAAGGAAATTGATGCCTCAGTTAGGGAACTTATTTGTTTCTTTGAAATAAAAAAAATAAAAAAATTTCTACCGCCAAAATGGCATTTCATTAACGATACAAAATTAAGTTAAGGTTTGAACTGTGGAAGTGTAGGACGATACGTTGTCTGCTTACCGAATTGAATACTGTGATACGTTAATTCCACTGCATTTCAAATTTCATTAACGTTGGAATAGGCAGACTTGCCGCGATCGCGATCAAAAATTGACGGTTAATATAAAATTGATGGAGAAAATGAATGGTTAATTTAAATACTGAAGGTGCGTAAGTGACGAAATTTTCGATTTACCGGTAGCGTTATGTAAAAAAATCTGTCAGCATATTATTGAATGTGAAATTTCACCAAAAGAAAAGAAATTTGGCTGTGAAATGACGGCATTTTCTAGAGATTCATAAAAACATATGATTGAAGGAAATAGCGTAATGATTCGAAAAGTAAAAGTTATTATTTTGCCTTTTATTATTTCACTTTTTAAAAGGTAAAATAATAGCTCAAAAACTTTTGGAATATATATATAATTTTATTATTTATATATTGAAAATACACGCTTCGAAAAAATAGTGTGACGTTGGGATTTCATCAAGCTATTGATGTACGCATTAAAAATACCGTAAAGTAAATGTAATTATTTCGAAATTCGTGAATTATTGGCTGGGGGTGGAATGGACAAAGTAGCTTGAAAAAACTGAAATAGGAAAGGCTTGTTAAGTATCAACTATTTATTTACTATCGATTGCCATTGCCAGTAGAATATAGCAGACAACACTTCGAAACTCTCAGATTTGAGCCTTTGTTTACGATTTTTCCTCGTAACTAAGCAACCTAGGCCCTGCCCCAGAAATATCGTTTGCTTCCGATTTCACCCCCAAAACCAGAGATAAGGCGATGGGACACTACCGTGTTAAAGCCGCCATAACACATTTTGGCACTACATCTAGCGGCTAATTCCCTCCCTTCCTCATTAGCAGACGAGTTGCTGCAGGTAAAGAGGCAGTTGATTCGAATTTGGCGAGGAGAGTCAGCTAATTCGCCAGATGACAACTGATAACGAAAGTTCCGTGATTCATAACGCGGAGGGGATGAAAATTCGAAGAATCAAAAGGGGTCGACTTTCAAAAATGGTTTTGCTTGGCATTAATTCCCAGGGTACCTGTAGCTTGTTATCGAATGTTAACCCTGTGAAATACACAACCTCAGTTAAGCAAGTGGTCTTAGTCCTTCTAGACGTGTTTTTCTTCTTCTCTTTGTTCAAAATTGTTGAAATGCCTCCAAACTGTAGTGCCGTCAAGTGTAATTCAAAGAGAAGTGAGCGATCAGTTTCATTTCATAAGTTTCCCACTGACGATCAGCGACTACTTATCTGGCTGAAACATTGTGCACCTGGATTTAAGCCTTCAAAATCTTCCGTGTTGTGCTCTCTTCACTTTGATCCCACTTTGTTAACTTGGATTCCTCGCCGAAAATTAAATAGGTTGTCTAACAGCAAACTTAATCCTATTGATTTAGACACACACACTGAAACTGAGCGACCACAACACCAGCATGAAAACGAATCAGATATCGTTAATCTGAATAGACCTGCCAAGGTTAATACGCAGTGTACCAGTGAATATGACATCGTTTCTGCTGACCTGAACTTCAGCGTTGAATGCCACAACTCAACCATTATTTCTTTGCCTTTTGTTCGCAGACAACTCATCGCGGATTTTACCAGCCCCGTAAAAAGACTAAGGTTAGATCAAAACTATGAAGCTCCTACCAGCCCCTGTCTACCTGCAATTGACAAAGATCTAGAAAACGATTTTAATGAGGATGGTGCGCGTTGCAATTCTGAGCTGGTTTCGTTTAATGACAATCGTAGCTCTTCATCACAAAAAAAGAATAATTCTTCATTTAAAAAAAGAATACGCAAATCAGACTCCCCACCTTGAAAAAGAAAATCACCGGCTGCGCATTAAGTACAAGTGTGAAAATGATTACCTTAAAAGAGTAAATTGCCGTCAAAAACAAAAAATTATTGTGATGTCTCTTCGTGAGCGTCAGAATTTGAAGGACCTAAACATCAAAGTTTGCCAAATTTCAATTTTAAAGCAGCAGCTAAAAAAGTCCACAAAAGAATGCCCCGATCTAAAAGAATTTAGAAAAAACGCAATAAGAAAAACAGACATGTCCGAAACAGCTTACCAACTCTTTTTGAATGAAAAATGGAATTCCGGAAAAAGAACTGAAGGCCGTAGATACTCTTCATTCATCCGGGACCTGGCAATAAACCTAAGCTATTATTCGAACGCTGCGTATGAAAAACTTAGAAAGATCTTTACCTTGCCGTCCGTTCGAAGTCTTCGCCGCTACCTTGCACCAGTCGGTTGCTCTTCCGGGATTTTAAAGAATGACTTAGCTCAGATAAAGACAGAAATTTCAGAAGGAACACACGGCCAAGATGTAACCCTTAGTCTCGATGAAATGTCTATCAAGAAGGCGTTGTGCTACGACCCGCAACTTAAGAAATATATGGGATTTACCGATTTCCCAGATGACAAACCTTTCAGTCGGGAAACAGATCACCAAATTCTTGCTACGCAAGTCTTGGTGTTCTATGTTGTAGGATTAGATGGAAAATGGAGATCGCCTGTGGCTTATTATATTACGAACCATTTAACCGGGCTGGGCCAGTCGAAAGTGCTGAACGATGTCATTATTGCTTGTCATGAATTCAACGTAAATGTAAAAGTAGTTACTTTCGATGGGTTGGCGGCAAATCTAACGATGGTCAATGCCCTTGGAGCGAACATCAGGATTCCCCAAAAACCACCGAAATGTGTTCCTAGCCGTCGCACAAATAACACTCCAGAGCAAATGAAAATCCACCGTATAAAATACGCTGCGATGAAAACTTTTTTCCTTCATCCTAAGACCAAAGAAGACATTTACCTGATGTTAGATACGTGCCATATGTTAAAATTGGCTCGTAACCTAATAGCACAGACACCGAAAGGAATTGTTATACCTGGCTTTCCGAAACCGGCAAAATGGTCGTACATTACCGAGCTCTTCGAATACCAGAGCCGTCTAGGATTTCGTCTTGGTAACAAGCTGACTAAAAACCACGTCGACATTGGCACACACAAGATGAAAGTAGTTCTGGCTGCTCAAGTTTTGAGTAATTCAACTGCGGATACTCTTCGCCATTTACGGGAGGATCTGAAACACTTAAACGTAAAGTTATATTTTCATTATGGTATAAAAATGATTTTACCTTTTTAATATGGTGTTTTTTGCAGTTTACGGGAAGTGAGGCCACTGAGGAATACTGCCGAAAGTTCAACAAGATTTTCGACATCCTGAACTCATGGAATCCAAAACAAACAGATGACAGAGCACCACTAACACTTTCCAACCTGTTGGAAAAAGAAAAAGAACTTAAAGGATTACAAAATTTTGTTAAATCTTTGACATTTACTTCCTGCAAGTTAGTAACTGCCAGTAAACGGAAGGCTGTGATTATCGGCTTCACTGCCACCATAAAATCAACAATATCACTCGCATGGAATCTGCTCACACAAGAAAAGCCTTTGGATTATGTATGCACGAGACTCACCCAACAGGATCCACTGGAGCATTTCTTTAGCATAGTCCGGTTAAGGGGTGGGTTAAATAACAATCCCACAGCCATTCAAGTGAAGTATATCATGAGAAAACTTCTAGTTATAAAAAGTGGTGTTGTTACAGCTTCCTTGTCATCTAACTGTTCACCTCTTCCGTTTGCAATATTAAAGGACCTGAATTGTGAAAAAGAAAATGATGCTATTGACACTGAGATGGAGGTAGAGATTGAGCTTTTCAGTAATGTAGTAGAGTTAAATGCGTCCAACATGAATGATACTTTTACAAACCAGTGTCTTGCCTACATTGCTGGATATTGTGTTTTAAAAATTGAACGTCTCTCCAACTGTGTCATGTGTAGAAATGCCTATTTGACTCGATTGATGATCGATTGGAAGAAGCCACAGCAAACATTTCAAATTTAAGAACGAGCAGATGGGTATGCATTCCTTCAAACTCTGTGTACACAATTGCATTATCATGCGAATCTGTTTTTCAATCAATGTTGGCCCAAGGATTAAAACTCCAGTGTGATATACTTGCCATGTTAACCCAGAAAGTCCTAAAGAAAAGTAATATTAACCAAATGTTTCCTACTCTTGCAGCTCACTCAGAAAATTGTGATGTTACTTACCTCATAGAAACTGTTGCTTATAGATTCTTAAAACTCAGATGTTTATCCTATGTCAAATTGTTCAATCAAAACATGTGTGAAGAAACTTCAAAACGTAATTAGTTAACTAAGCTCATATTATACAAAAATTTATAAAAAATTTATTGGTGACTTACTTTATTTCCGAATACCACATTTTAACTTTTAACACAAACTACAAAACACACAGATGCCTGCAGTAACCAAGTGACATTTTAAAAAACAAAACAATGTTGTCCACTATTGAAATAGAGAGGGAATTCGTCTGCTAACGATAACGGGAGGGAATTAGCCGCTAGATGGTGGACCGAAATCTGTCATGGCGGCTTTCCCTATTCAGTGTCCCATCTCCTTATCTCTGCCCAAAACTGTGTCCAATATCTCCTACCAAAAGGACATTTTTTAAAACGCTTATAAATCTTAAACTGCTTATCCTAAAATTTAAAACAAACCAGGGAATTGAAAGGGGAAGAATTAGCTTTTTTTTATTATAAGCAAACCTATTTTTCATTTAGTGGTTTTCGTGCAACATGAAAAATTGTATAAGCCAAAAAGATGAAAAAATAGCTGTATTTTTAACTTTTGCGATAACTACACGAATAGTTTTTGTATATTTTTTAAAATTTAGCCCTAAGTGTGGAATCGAATTTCCAATCAAACAATACTTTTTAAATTTTATTTCTAAAATTTCCTCTCCTAGTTATTGCGGTTGTCCAATCTGGTACGTGTCCAGTTTAGGTCCGCTTTCCCCAACATATCTCGTGCTATTTGGCTGGTTGATGCAAATACTCGGCTTCACCTAGCGTCTCATTTGGTTCCGTCGTATTCAGCCAGACATATTATCTCGGTGCATTTCATACGTAATCAAGCGAAATTGCCGTCTACCGAACGTCTTGCAGGAGATACGGACAAGATGCCTCTCCTGCTAATAGGAATTATGTTTTGGTATGTTGGATTCCCTGTTGCTGCCGTTGGGGCACATCTTTGTTATCCAAATGCGTCTCTCTTCGCGCCCAAGGCTTCATTGATTTAGTTTTTAACTTGAGTTTACACTTAAAGGATTGCTATTTATAAGGCATTGCCCAAGGATTCCGTCGGCTTGCAACGTTCTCTGGATTGACTCTGGGTCTGCTTTGAGGAGGCGTCACCTCCATAGCATAGCCATAGCAGTAGTGAACGCTGATATTAGGAGTGAGGTCATGTTCTATCGAAATTTAATTCATAAATGAAATTTTCCTTTCCTTATTTATAAACGAACTTTTCTTTTTCTTTTAAGAAAATCCGGAATGAAGAACGAACAGCCATGAATGTAAGCAAGTGAGGGTAAAATCGATGTAATTGTCTTGCTGTATTTTAAACTTACTGACTATTAATAACGAACTTATAAAGAAAGGCTTCCGTAGCCATTATGAAAACTCAAACACGTACAAGTATTTAGTTGTATTTCCAAACAGCGTTATTTATCAATCCACCAATAAAACGTTTGAAAAAAGTTTGAATGATCTGTCTACGTATTCCGTTTTTTTTCAATAGCGCTGGATTTTTAATTTCATTGATTTTCTTTCCAATTTAGTAATAGCTGCATAGAACATGCCTTTTCCTGAAATTTTATGATTGCTGTATGATACTGGCGCGCCAAAATTGCTCCCCGTTTTTCCGTTATATCAGAAATTTCTAATGTTATGAAAAATATAAAGTCAATTTTCAATTTCGACAGTTTAAAAATTTTTTAAATACAAAGAACACATATCATGCGTGTCGCTTTAGTACCGTTCGGTAGTAAGCTGTATCGCAGGTATCCCCGAGGCTTAGCCCTATCAGGGATGCATTAAATAATATATTCTGCTTTTACTTTTGAGAAAAGTTGTTCAAACATGTTTAAATAACATTTCTAAAAATTGGAAAGTAAATATCCCTGTTACTTTTGCAGCAAAAAATAATAAAGAATGACAGAATAGATTTGACGTCGAAAACCTACTTGCCAGTGGACAAGATATTCACCCTGTTGTATAAGAAAGATGAAGTTATAATGAAAATTTATAATGTGTCTTATTTGCCTTTCAAAGAGTTCTGTTACAAGAATCCAAGATGGGCAAAACGAAAACCAATAGTCAAGTCTGTACATCTTCAAGAGTCACACGAACTGTAGTAACTGAAGAGCAAGTTAAAAACGCACCAATAGTCCAACGCGTAACCGTACAGTCGATTTTACTCGAGCCCGAAGTAAGTACTGACGAAGTAAGTACGGATATCATCTATATACCAGAAGCATTATTCTTTTGTCTAATACATTTCGTTATACCGGCAGTGCGCCAATTCTTGTGCAGAAAGGGATTGATTTCAGCTACGGCAACTAATTACGACTTCGCGGAATAATGAAGATCATAAATTCCTATAACAACATCAATAATAAGTTTCTTGCCACCCCTCTCCTGCCCCATGGAAATCCGCAGCGCGATCTCTGCGAGGAACGAGATCTGCCATATCAATCTTGATGAAGTGAAAACAAACTTGTCCGACAACTTCTCAATTTGGATCAAGCTTTGTCGAAGCGTCGGTGATAGCCAGAATGCCACTGACGTACAGACTGTATACGAACGCCTCATGAAGGGTAAATATCAACGCTCAGTCGCCAAAAACCCTTTGTTTACATAATGGGCACCTACAATGAAAATGCTGCGTTCGGTCTCACCGTGCGTTTATACAGTTGTCTTGTAAGACATGTTGGTCCTTCTCTGCGGAACTTCTTGATGCAAGTGAAACACCTACCTACGTCAACAGATTTTGGCGTCTTCAGAAACTTGAAATATATAATCGAAGAACAGAGAACGGACACCAATTATCTGGCAGCAGGTGCTTCTCGAAGGACTGATACAACAATGTTGAAGAATGCTATGGATGGTAGGAATAATACGTGTCACGGTAAGTTTTCAAAAGTTTATGGGCTTTGGAAAATATATCTGCAATCGTGGATAAATCTGCTGAACACTGTAAACGCAAAAGAAGCAGCAGGAGAAATTAAGGACGTCCTGAATGCCATCGATATCTCTCAGAGACACGCTAAACCGATTCACCCTAGAAAGATCCTTTCCCGAACCTATAAGATGAAATTTTTTCTTCTATCCAACAATGTAGTCTACCAATTAATAGTTGGCTACGTCTTTTTCATGATGATAGAGCCGTACCCATCGTTTTTCGGAATATGGAACGACTACCAGTGTCTGTACCGAAAAAAAGATTTCGAACGAGTAGTTTAACTTGAATGATCCTTTTCCCAACCTCAGTTGAAATTTTTTATTTCAGTTAAACAGCTCGACTAATCCACTTCGGTGCAACAACGTAGTCTACCAATTAATAGTTGGCTACGCCTTTTTCCGGTTAACAAAGCGGTGCCCATTGCTTTTCCGGAATATGAAAAGATTACCCGGTGTCTGTTTTCGGAAAAACGATTACGACGGAGTCGTTTAACACCGTCCCGTTTGCATTTGCTGAACAGTATCGACAGGATATCATGAACGAACCGGGAGTAATGCATTAGAAGAAATTTCGAACGTTATACAGTGACCGTAGGTTTTGTTCAAAATTTTGTAAGACTCAAAACTCTATGTCGAAGAAAAAGGTTTTGGCCTTTATACATTTCTGTGTGCAATGTTGTTTATTCAATCAATGCAGCGTAAATGCTTATGGTTCGTGTTTGTAAATGTCTACCGAATTCTAATATCCATCCTCCTCCGTTCCTCCTTTCGAGACTACCACTACGTACACTAGCCTATTCTGCACAAAAAGGAGAACACCGATTTATTTTCAAAACGCCATCTTTGGGTAAAATATATCAATTTTTTACCTTTTTCGAATAGCGGTAGGGCTGTTTTGGCGCAAAACCCCTATAAGTTGGGTTGGGTAGTTTAAGTATAGACACCTTTTTCTAATGCCACTGGTGTTATAAAAATGTCTGAAAAAGGTAGTTTGTACCTTTTTTTGTCAGACCCGTAAACCTCCTCCCCCAGGCTAAGATGAAGAATATCGCACCAAAAACATTGTCAACTTCTACCCACCTCTTTGGGCAACATCGAAACCACAACACAGGAAATATTTACGCCTATTGTTGGGATTGAACCACTGTTATCCGTGTCTAATTCCGACCCTATACCACTGAGCTACAACATCTCAATACATTGTCTTATAGATATATACAATATAGTTTATTTCACGGAGGCTGAAGGGAAAATTATTTTTACTTTTTTTAAGTTATGTCATTTGCATACCATATTTGTGAACGACATGATATATAAAAGTAATCATCTATATGAATCCTTGAACACCGACCTCCCGCATCCAATACACATCGCTTACGCCCCATAATTACAACATAAATCGGCAGCATATACCACAGCTTTCTTTTGTATTCATCCTCCACATCTCCACATAAACGAAAGTATAGACAAACATAAGCAAAAGTAATAGCCCGGTGGCATAAGATCGGATTCCGATGCGGGTTGCAGTGGTTCAATCCCGATCCCGTACGAAACGGTAAGCTTGAGTTTTGGCGATGCCCAAATCCTATCTTCATCCAGCTTCCCCGTCGCTAGCTTGCAGATTTCAAGCTAGCAATACCATTAGGTAAGCTTGAGTTTTGGGGGGTGACGTCAGCGCCTTAACATTAAACTTGCGCAAGCTATGAATTCACCAGCTTGCCCTTTAGTTTACGAAAATTAAGCTATTGGAGTAAGTGTAAGCTAGAAAAATGGAAGTTAGGAATATATATATTATTTAGCATAAGAAATGCTTATAAAACAAGTATTAGTTATGATAGGACTTTAATCGCAAATAATTCATTTTCTTAAAAAAAATAAGAAATCATACTTTATACTTTCATACTTTACGTTATTATGGCAAGTTACCTAGCGTAAAGTTTTAGTCAGCTGAAACTGGTGAAAGCAGACAATGACGGTCAAGCATTCTCTTAGGTTATTACTATAACCATTTCTAATTACTTCAAATGTCTTCTATATCCCAATAAAACACTTGAGTAATTAGAAAAAGCAGTCAAGCTTAGCTTGCTGGCTAAAAGCATCTTATTACAGCATGGGCAGTTTCAAAATAAACTGGCCTAATGTATCTTAAGCGCTGTAAGCTACAAGAGTTGTTACATTTCTTTTTATTCTGGTTGTATCTAACTCAAAACCAACTGCTAATGTAAATGGAAGATTTCCACGTTATGGGAGAACGAGGAAAAGAAATTTTAAGTAAAAAAGAGCTATACGAATTGCACGAGTAATCGAGCAAGTAAAGGAAATTCACCGTTTGAGGTAAAGAAGGCAGGACGTATAGTCCAAGTGTACACATGCGCCTTCA
Source organism: Daphnia carinata (assembly GCF_022539665.2). Lineage (NCBI taxonomy): Eukaryota > Metazoa > Arthropoda > Branchiopoda > Diplostraca > Daphniidae > Daphnia > Daphnia carinata. Next base: position 106,001 of record NC_081332.1, read on the forward strand.
GGTCGTCTCACGTGGGAAAGTGAAAGAGTAAGCGTTAGTTTGATTCCCAGGTTGGCCAACGACCGCAGTAAGATATGTCCATAGTTGTTATCACAATCATCGTTCTCGTGTTAATAGGAATAGTTCGACAATTCTCAACGTCCGGATAAAAGATTTTAAAGTAAGTTCAAAATACATTAACCACAACAACGTAATTGTCAGACGTATTTGTTAAGAATTAGGAATTAAGAATTGGAAGGGAAGTGTATTAATTTGTTGTTTTTAATGGGACGAATGGCCCAGTTTATGGCAGATTTCAAGACCAACGAAAAGATAAAAATGAACGAGAAATACTCGATTTTCAGTTTAAGAGAGCGATAACTATGATATAAGAATTCAGAGGGATGGTTACATTTTTAAATTATTTTTGTTATTTCAATCAATGGTTGTGTTAAGACTTGTCGTTAAGGAATATTTGTTTTAGTCTAAGGTAATGCATACTTGTTGCTGGCAAATATCGTCCATCCGCCAAGGTCAAAATGCTAACGGAAGATAAAAAGTTTCGAATGCCACTCGAGCGCTAAACAAACCCCGAATTTTCCAGCGTATCCTATTTACTACCATAACAAAAAAGACAGGAAAGGTTATGATAAGGAGGTCGGAGAAAAAGGCCCAGACGAAAAAGGCCCAGACGAAAAAGGCCCGCGAAAAAGGCCCAGACGAAAAAGGCCCATACGAAAAAGGCCCACTTTTTTCCAAATTCAAAAGTGGGCCTTTTTCTCCATTGGACTGGGCCTTTTTCTCCGCTCAATTTCCATTTTCTTACAAACTTTATGTTTGTTTCGAAAATTGTATTTCCCACCTCCTATTCCGTGGAATTTGGAATGTACAAAGGTTGCTGAAACCGTGATTTTCTTTAAGATTTGCAGAGATCAAACAATGTTAGCGTTTGTACGCTAATTAATCTTTGATTATTTATTCGGTTGCAATCTAATTTCGGATTATATTAGTATTTATATATTGCTAATATCCCGTTTAATAAAGTTCATTTTTCACAATTTTTGTTTATTGAACTACTATCGCTTTTTTAAATATAATACAAAAAATAAATGTTTTTCGCACTTAGCCTTGTTCTGTCTACCCTCTTTCATTATTCCACCAACCCCCAGTCCATCTCCCATATAGCTTCTTTTTGTCGATACTTATGCCATAGGTAAAGACCACTGATTCGTTGGGAATACGGAAACTGAATGAGTTCCGCGGGGCTTTTGTGGTTGCTGGGAACAAAAATATATGTTACCACGAAGACTAGTTTATTATCATTAACATTTGATAAATAATGTTTATAGGAATAATAGTACAAACTTAAATTATCGTCTGAGGCAAGGACCAAAACAAAGATTATGTAATTCAATATTGATTCTAATACCATTTATTCCTTGTACATTTTCAATTCTTTTAACAATTACAAAGAGCCCAATAAATATATTAAAATCATAACCTACTGCTATAAATGATTCTGTTCGTTCTTCGTGTCCTGTTTTCACCTTTTGCACATTTTCAAGCAGCTATTGATTACCTAATTACACATCACATAATACATTGAGATATGAGGAAGCTTTACACTTTACGTTAACAAAGCTACTAATAATGACAAATCAATTTTCTACCATGACGGACTTTTTTTTAAAATGAGAGTCTGTTATTAGTGAAGACACTAAACCTTTTTAAATGAATCTAAGATATTTTTTCTTCAAATTTTCCACGATCATGGAAGGCATGCCAGTGTATTTTTCTATAAAACTATCACGACATGGCTGCACATGAAAGAACAAGAGTTTAGCTCATCCATGAGTCAGTATCAGTCTTTCATACGGTAAATTTGCCTTTTTTCTTTAGTTTATTCACTTTATGTTCTTTCTTTTCAGTTTTATTTTTCTTAATGTTGGCTTTTCTCTTTTTCTGTTTTTATTCCTTTCTCTTTTCCTTTTCTTCGATTCGTTCAGCGCAATTTATGTTACTTTATGATTTGATCTCGTTCATTAATTGATTTGGCAAGCAATTCCACATAGTCTTTTACCTATTGCAATACAGAAAGGTTAAAAGTTTTGAAGATCTTACAAATATTTTTGTCAAATTGAAAGTTTACCTGAAAACCTTCAGCTATTTGCAGAGCACCATTTCATGCCTGTTTCTCTTCAATGCTTCTTGCATTCTCAGCTTCAGCTTGGCCTACCAAGATATTCATTTTTGGTTTAAGTTTTATTTTCTTTCATTTTAATCGTTGCCACTTCTGGATATAAAGTGGTCTTTTTCAGAATGGGTGAGGAATTAGATAATTCTCCAAAATCAAATTTGCTGGAAACTAGGCAGCCTTCACTGTTAAAAATTGGTGTTGCCAGTGTACTTGCTAGTCTTGGTTCAGGAATGTCTGTTTTAACAAACTCTGAAAGACCAGAGGTTGATGACACAGATACTGCCTTGGTGGCTCGAGCATGTTTGGCAATTCAGGACCTCTTCTTCTTACTTTTTCTTTTTAATTTCTTCTTCATTCCCTCTAACTTCCGTTTAAATTGGATTTTCGTTGTCTTATCAGACAATTCCAGCTTTTCCTCTGAAAATCAATGGAATAAACTGGCCGGTCTTCCTTAAATGTAAATGTTAACACATACCTGTTAAGTGTGAGGCGTTCATTCAGTTTATGTTCTTTCTTCTCAGTTTTCTTTTTCTTAATGTTGGCTTTTCTCGTTTTCTGTTGTTATTCCTTTCTCTTTTCCTATTCTTCGATGCGTTCAGCCAACTTCTTTTTACTATCTGATTTGATTTCATCTTGTTTCATAATAGATTTAGCAAGCCATTCCACATTGTTTTTTACCTATTGCAATACAGAAAGGTTAAAATTATTTAAGATCTTACAAATATGTATGTCAAATTGAAAGGTTACCTGAAAACCTTCAGCTCTTTGCAAAGCACCTTTTCATGCCTGTTTCTCTTCAATACTTCTCACATTCCAACTTCAGCTTGGCCATCCAAGATTTTCACTTTGGCTTTGAGTTTTTTTTTATCGTTGCTACTTTTCAATCTAAAGTGTTCTTGTTCAGAATGGGTGAGGGATTAGATAGTTCTCCTAAATCAAATTTGCTAAATACTAGGCAGCCTTCGCTGTTGAAAATTGGTGTTAGCGGTGTACTTGTTGGTCTTGGTTCAGGAATACCTGTTTTGACAAACTCTGTGGGATCAGAGGTTGATGACACTGATGCTGCCTCGGTGGCTTGTGCAAGTTGGGCAATTCAGGACCACTTCTTGTTATTTTTCTTTTTTAATTTCTTCTTCTTCAATTTTTCTAACTCCTTTTAAGTTTGGTTTTCATTGTTCTATCAGACAAATCCAGCCTTTTCCCTGAAAATAGATGGAATAAGCTGGCCCGTCTTCCTTAAACGTAAAGATTAACACATACCTGTTAAGTGTGAGGTGTTAGCTGCTAGACATTCTTCCTGTTCAACACCAACCTTATTGCTATTGAGATCGTCAACTGTAGATACACTTTCAATTGCAATGTTGGTCAATAAGCTAGAAATCATGATTTTTTGGGTCCTCATTTCCTATAAATTTTGTTTAGACGACACTTTCAAGTTCTTGTTTTCTCTTTTTCCATTTACAAAAACTGCCTCTCATATTATAACCTTTAAACTTTATTATTATATACCTTGATTTCTCAACATTATCACTGATCACTCCATAGATCAAACTATACGAAACAAGTCTATTGTTATTTTCTTCAGGGAACGGCATTTTCAAGTCAAATCTAGCGTCAGGACGCCACAAACAATGGCGGACGGTTTTTAACATAAAATTTTAAAAATTTTTAATTCTTTTATTACAAATTCAACAAAATTTAGTTCCTTTGTACAACAATAATAATGAATTATAATAATAGAACAATAACAAAGGAACTAAATTTTGTTGAATTTAATAAAGCTTTAGCTAAAAGTTTTAATAACAGCTTTCCACCGTCCGCCATTGTTTGTGGCGTCCTGACGCTAGATTTGGCTTCAAAATGCCGTTCCATAAAGAAAATAACAATAGACTTATTGTTTCGTATAGTTTGATCTATGGAGTGATCAGTGATAATGTTGAGAGATCAAGGTAAATAATAATAAAGTTTAAAGGTTATAATATGAGAGGCAGTTTTTGTAAATAGAAAAAGAGAAAACAAGAACTTGAAAGTGACGTCTAAACAAAATTTGTAGGAAATGAGGACCCTAAAAATCAAGAGCCTTATAAAACGCGAGGGTCCATTGACATCGTCGCTCTTAAAAAGCAACTCTCTCCTGAAGAGTTTTTCATTGCTAGCTTATTGACCAACATTCCAACTGAAAGTGTATCTACAGTTGACGATCTCAATAGCAATAAGGTTGGTGTTGAACAAGAAGAATGTCTAGCAGCTAACACCTCACACTTAACAGGTATGTGTTAATCTTTACGTTTAAGGAAGACTGGCCAGCTTATTCCATCTATTTTCAGGGAAAAGGCAGGATTTGTCTAATAGGACAATGAAAACCAAACTTTAAAAAAATTAGAAAAATAGAAGAAGAAGAAATTAAAAAAGAAAAATAACAAGAAGTGGTCCTGAATTGCTAAACTTGCACAAGCCACCGAGGCAGCATCAGTGTCATCATCCTCTGATCCGACAGAGTTTGTCAAAACAGGTATTCCTGAACCAAGACCAACAAGTACACTGCTAACACAAATTTTCAACAGTGAAGGCTGCCTAGTATTCAGCTAATTTGATTTAGGAGAACTATCTTATCCCTCACCCATTCTGAACAAGACCACTTTAGATTCAAAAGTGGCAACGATAAAAAAAAAAACTCAAAGCCAAAGTGAAAATCTTGGATGGCCAAACTGAAGTTGTATGCGAGAAGTATTGAAGAGAAACAGGCATGAAAAGGTGCTCTGCAAAGAGCAGAAGGTTTTCAGGTAAACTTTCAATTTGACAAACATATTTTTAAGATTTTAAATAATTTAACCTTTCTGTATTGCAATAGGTGAAAAACAATGTGGAATTGCTTGCTAAATCTATTAAGAAACAAGATGAAATCAAATCAAATTGTAAAAGAAGTTGGCTGAACGCATCGAAGAATAGGAAAAGAGAAAGGAATAACAACAGAAAACGAGAAAAGCCAACATTAAGAAAAAGAAAACTGAAAAGAAAGAACATAAACCGAATGAACACCGCACACTTAACAGGTATGTCTAACATTTACATTTAAGGAAGACCGGCCAGTTTATTCCATTGATTTTCAGAGAAAAAGCTGGAATTGTCTGATAAGACAACGAAAATCAAACTTTAACGGAAGTTCGAGGGAATGAAGAAGAAATTAAAAAGGAAAAGTAAGAAGAAGAGGTCCTGAATTGCCAAACATGCTCGAGCCACCAAGGCAGCATCTGTGTCATCAACCTCTGGTCTTTCAGAGTTTGTTAAAACAGAAATTCCTGAAGCAAGACTAGCAAGTACTCTGCCAACACCGATTTTTAACAGTGGAGGCTGCCTAGTTTCCGGCAAATTTGACTTTGGAGAACTATCTAATTCCTCACCCATTCTGAATAAGACCACTTTAGATCCAGAAGTGGCAACGATTAAAATGAAAGAAAATAAAACTTAAACCAAAAATGAAAATCTTGGTAGGCCAAGCTGAAGTTGAAAATGCAAGAAGTATTGAAGAGAAACAGGCACGAAATGGTGCTCTGCAAATAGCTGAAGGTTTTCAGGTAAACTTTCAATTTGACAAAAATATTTGTAAGATCTTGAAAACTTTTAACCTTTCTGTATTGCAATAGGTAAAAGACTATGTGGAATTGCTTGCCAAACCAATTAATGAACGAGATCAAATCAAATCAGAGAGTAACAAAAATTGCGCTGAACGAATCGAAGAAAAGGAAAAGAGAAGGGAATAACAACAGAAAAGGAGAAAAGCCAACATTAAGAAAAAGAAAACTGAAAAGAAAGAACATAAAGTGAATAAACTAAAGAAAAAAGGCAAATTTATCGCATGAAAGACTGATACTGACTGATGGATCAGCTAAACTTGTGTTCTTTCATGTGCAGCCATGTCGTGATAGTTTTTTAGAAAAATACACTGATATGCCTTCCATGATCGTGGAAAATTTGAAGAAAAAAAATCTTAGATTCAATTTAAAAGGTTTAGTGTCTTCACTAATAAGAGACTCATAAAAAAAAATCCGTCGTAGTAGAAAATTGATTTGTCATTATTAGTAGCTTTGCTAACGTAAAGTGTAAAGCTTCCTTATATCTCAATGTAGTATGTGATGTGTAATTAGGTAATCAATAGCTGCTTGAAAATGTGCAAAAGGTGAAAACAGGACACGAAGAACGAACAAAATCATTTATAGCAGTAGGTTATGATTTTAATATATTTATTGGGCTCTTTGTAATTGTTAAAAGAATGGAAAATGTATAAAGAATAAATAGTATTAGAATCAATATTGAATTACAAGTCTTTGTTTTGGTCCTTGCCTCATACGATAGTTCAAGTTTGTACTATTATTCCTATAAACATTATTTATCAAATGTTAATAATAATAAACTAGTCTTCGTGGTAACATATTTTTGTTCCCAGCAACCACAAAAGCCCCGCGGAACTCATTCAGTTTCCTTATTCACAACGAATCAGTGGTCTTTACCTATGGCATAAGTATCGACAAAGGGAAGTTATAAGGGAGATGGACTGGGGGTTGGGGGAATAATCAAAGAGGGTGGACAGAACAAGGCTAAGTGCGAAAAACATTAATTTCTTGTATTATATTAAAAAAAGCCGATAGTAGTTCAATAAACAAAAATTGTGAAAAATGAACTTTATTTAACGGGATATTAGCAATATATAAATACTAATATAATCCGAAATTAGATTGCAACCGAATAAATAATCAAAGATTAACTAACGTACATACGCTAACATTGTTTGATCTCGGCAAACCTTATAGAAGGTAACGGTTTCAGCAACCTATGTACATTCCACTTTCCACGGAATAGGAGGTTGGAAATATATTTTGAAAATAAATATAAAGTTTGTGGGAACATGGAAATTAAACGGAGAAAAAGGCCCAGTCAATGGAGAAAAAGGCCCACTTTTGAATTTGGAAAAAAGTGGGCCTTTTTCGTATGGGCCTTTTTCGTCTGGGCCTTTTTCGCGGGCCTTTTTCGTCTGGGCCTTTTTCGTCTGGGCCTTTTTCTCCGCCAATCTATGATAAACGCCAAGTGTAACGATCGTATCCAACACCGATTCACACCTTTCATACGTTTGTCTACATTCATTGTAAAGCCAGTAGCTGCATAAAATACAATCTGAAAAAGTGCATCGTAATAATGCCAACCAACTCGATAATAAAGTATAAAATGCAAAATTTTTGAAATACGGGAAATTACTGCAATTAAGCAAGTCTCTTACTTAACCTATTACAAGTCAGCTTACCGAATTTTATGTTAATACAAGTAGATATTGTCATGCGCATTACCTGTTTCTCCACCATTCTTCTCATCCTACAGTACATCCAAATGTTATTATTGGTGAGATGTTTGCCTCCCTGGCAGACATGGAGAGCCTTATATCAACTGAAATGGAGCTCGCAAGGCATCTTGAAAATTACATTCAAGAAGAAGAAATTAGACTTAAACAACCAAGAGGGTAAGAAGAAGCTTTTTCCTGCTTGTGTTTATGAAAATAATGTCATATGTTGTTGCATGCTTTTTGGTTGCCATAGATTCCTGGAAAAATATGAAACCATGTATCAAGAAGCAAGTGAAGACGTGTCTAAGTATTTGGCTAATCCAGTCAATGCTTACTTACTAGTCAAACGCCTCACCTCTGATTGGAGGCAGGTCGAAGGAGTTATGGTGCAGAATGTTGCCTCTGGTACGCGTTTCGTAATATTCTTCTTATTTCACGCTGTAACACAATTTTTTACCAGCCATCGTACAAAACATCACGCAACATCGTAATGTGTTAAGCTTCCCTTCTGATGAAGATTTAAACGGAACAGCTGTGGCATTAATGAGGCTGCAAGATACATATATGTTAGACGCTCATTCTTTAGCTGAAGGGAAGCTCTTAGGGAAGAAGTATTCCCGTCAGCTTACTGGTAATTTAATATGCATACATTCACCACAGCGCCTCTGTTGATTGGTGTTTTCCTCAAGCTGGAGACTGCTGGGAACTTGGCCGCCAGTCCTACATGAATGGAGATCATTACCATACCGTTCTGTGGATGAGCGAAGCTTTAAACAAGTTCATAGTCGATTCCAATGAAGCAGTAAAACGTGAAGAAATTCTCGAGCATTTGGCATTTTCTACTTATAAACAAGGTACAGAGTAAGATATGAATTAAAATTTCACAGTTTAAAGTTTCGTTTATATTGTAGGTAATGTAAATGAGGCCTTACAACTAACTCAAGAACTGCTAAGAATTGTCCCGTACCACGAACGTGCGCTTACCAATGTGAAGTATTACGAAGACATGCTTCATCAAGAAGAAGAGACGCAACCCCGCCAAGAACGCGACGAGTGTGTGATTAGCTAATTTTCCTTGGGTTTCGAAATATTGTTTCAATTTAAAGTGTTTGAATTTTGTTAGCAGGATTTAAAAAATGGAAAATTTTGATCCTACTATGTTAAAACTAAAGAAACACCCAGGTACCGCAGGAATACCCACCGATCACTGGGAGAACTATGAAAAGCTTTGCAGGCAACATTTTCGTAGATGTTAACGTAGAAGTTTCTCAAGTGAATACGCGTGATTTTTGCAGAGGTGAGGAACTAATCGATCACAAAATCGCAGCCCGTCTACGATGTCGTTTCGTTACCAATAACGTCCCGTTCTTCCTCATTCAACCCGTTAAGATGGAAGAGGCTTCGCTGAAACCATGGCTAGTTCTTTTTCACGATGTTATCACCGACGAGGAAATTGAAACTGTTAAAAAGCTGGCGCAACCCAGGGTAAGCATCATCATAACAATAACTTAGCAAATCTCCTAATAAGTATTATACTCACAGCTACAACGAAGCACGGTGCAAAAAAGTTTGACAGGTGAAAGTGAACTAACTAAATACCGGATCGCCAAAGCCGCCTTTTTGCAAAACAATGAACATGACCAGGTATACAAGGTAGGTTAAAACCGATTATTAGCGCACAAAGTTTCTCACCATTATGCTCTTCATGTTTTTAAGCAGATGAATCAACGTATTGGTGATATTACTGGACTTGACATGGCTATGGCTGAAGACCTCCAAGCTTGTAATTACGGCATTGGAGGGCATTATGAGCCACACTACGATTTCGCAAGAGTACATAAGAAATTGCATTTAAAATTTACCTTATCCAATTCCTTTACTGATGGGTTTTCCTTTCTCGTCGACAGAAAGGTGAGATTCAAAAAGATTTCGGCTGGGGTAATCGAATCGCTACATGGTTGTTTTGCGTAAGTTTACATGCACCCACGAGATTCCGATTGGATTACTGATAAACGTTTTTAATTACCACAGATGAGTGACGTTGAGGCAGGAGGGGCGACAGTTTTCCCAAAAATCAATTTGGCTGTTTGGCCTCGAAGAGAACGTGCAGCGTTCTGGTATAACCTTCACCCGAACGGTGATGGTGACGATTTGACCCAGCATGCTGCCTGTCCTGTTCTAATCGGATCTAAATGGGGTACAGTGATATTTAATTATGGAATAACAATTTAGCCTTAAGTTTTGGCTTACGTGAAACTCGTTTCACTATCAAACAAACGGATTCATGAACGCAATCAAGAATTCCGCCGACCTTGTGGTTTGCAGTTCGACAGCGGAATGTGATATACTTATAATTGCCAGGTGATTGGAAACTTCTCATCTCATTGGTGTCCTCTCAGAAGATAAAAGGTGTTTTAAAATGGATTACGGTAGGCCATAACCCAAAACTCGTAGTCCTTTATTTGTTCAAAAGACTAGTTATTTTGGGTTTTCCGTTTGTTGACGTCATCATAGTAAGCGGTACTAAAGTACTGTTGCTGCTATCTATCATGATACTATTTGTTATGTTTTCGTTTCGAGTCAAATGAGAATACCTGTTTTCCTTTATTTTCCACATTGTACATGTTGACGAGATCTTTTGTTTGGTTCCGATTGCCTCGCTCTTTGTATATTACCTTAATTTTTCTTCGAGAATAAAATCTAAAACCAGCAATTATAGTCGGGATACAAAAAAAGATAGAAAACAAAATATGAATAAATCAACATGATGGGAAACAAAAACGATAAAATCGGAAAACAAAAAGGCACACGTCAGGGTTCTAAAACTTTCATCATCACCAAATTCCTACATTATTTTTTTCTTATCCGGAACTATTTGTAAAAATTTACAGACGTTATCGTTTAACTCCAGAGCGCAGAGATTGCGGTGTTATTTTGACGTGAACTTCGAGTTCAACTTTTAAGTAATTTGTGTTTTTGCGTCAAATGTCCGTAGATGAGTAAACTAGGTGACCATTTTGGTGGCAACTGCAAGGTGAAATTGAACTGGAAAGTTGAACTTTTTGTCGTAGAGACCAACAGTAATCCGTTTTGTGAACGGAACCGATGACGATTTTTATACCCATTTCGATGCCCTTCACACAGTGGGCACGCCTATTGTCTATGTGTCTTTACAGTCAAATAGGGCACTTTCCATTTTGGTAGCAACAGTAATCATAACCAGAAACTACAGGCCCTAGTTGCTAATAAGGGAAGAACATTAAAGCCTTGGCACGTAAAGCGTCTTAAATTATCTTTTTTAAATAATGAGTTATTCCGTTCTTGGAGGAAAAATAAGACTTTTAGTTTGATAATCAATGACGGTAGGCTATAAACATCTCATGTCGCGTTTTAGTATTGTTTCTTTAACTCTAAAGATCTGAGGAGACGACGTTCAAACGTTGAAAAAATGAGAAACTTAATTGTTGCTATAAAATGGCCTATCTTGATTTATAAATAAGTAGCCAATGCGGAAAACCTTTGCCATTGCTGTAAACAAAAAAATATGTTAGTAAACGTTTCGACAATATATCTCGGTTAGCGCTCGGTTGCGATTACCTGAAACCCGAAAAACCGCATGTACCTATGCGAAAAATTGCCAATCTGTTACTACCCGGTTAGGTTAAATACGTAAAATTTTATGAGTAAGAATCGGGGTAGTAATAGGATAACCGGGTAAGAAATAGCTGTAATCGGGGTATGTAAGCGGGTTTTTGAATAAATTTATTTTGTTTTTTCATGTTGCCCCAGTTATGCCGGAAGCAACCTCAAATGCTCATGGGCAGGCATACCAAAATCCGAAAGAACCGCATTGAATCCCAAAACAACCTAATCGATCGGCCAAAAAGCTACCCGATTGACGTTGGGCCAAGTCCTATTCTCGGTAGGCAGTCGGCATATTTTTATCCATATGCTTGTCACTTTTTGAAGGCTGGACTGGAATCCGATAACCCATATCGTATTTCCCTTAAAGTAAAAAACCCTTAATTTTATTTGCGGTTTAAAAGGGTTAAACAAAAAAAAGTATTGTCAGAGGCCTTATCTAATAATACAACAAGCCTTTAACCGTACATATGATTGACTTTTTGATTTGCATTATTCATGGAAGAAAGAGGTGCATAGGAAATATATCAGTAATATACATTTAAAACGATAAACCTTTTTTTCTTCTTTAATTCGGAATTATCTAAATATTTCAACATGCTTAATTTCAACTTTGTCAATAATCTGCACATTTTTTTTACATCAATGATTATTATAGTGCAAACAACACATACCAAACAAATATAGCATGCAAACGTCTGGCGTTGTCAGTTTTACGTATGCAAAAAAACCTCATTGTATACCGACGGGCCGTGAACGCGATCATTTTTCTGATCATTTTACCTTGCCATCTAGGAGCAAATATAGAAGCAATCAAATAAAAATTCCTGTCCCCATTTTCCCACTAAATAGTACTGAAAATGTATTGGCATGGCCCTGTAGTCTGCAGCCCTCCACTGTAAAAAAATGATGAGGACACTGCCAGGAGTGACAGAATGAAACTCCTCTTTAGCTTATGTTTTCGAAGAATAGCACGATTTTTATTAAAACTTACTAGTACTTTTAGTGCAGTAGTTTTTATCAAAAGTATTAATTGTTACTGCGTCTATTTTGTACAGTACATACTTGCTAGGTGCATAACACAAGGCAGTGGTGTGATACGTTGTATTAAAAATTTGGCGAATTTCGATTGATGCTTTTCTGTACAGTTTATTCTAGAGGAAACTGTAAAGCATCTTCCTCGTGGGAAGACTGACTTTACTGTATTAAGACAAAAGGAAATAATAACGAGCTCGGAGGCGTATTTCCCACAATGATGGATTTATTATCCCAGATTAAGCATACTACATTAAGCAAGAACATAAAGAGAAATAAAGATACAGTAGGGAAACTAAAGAGAGAAAGAGAGACAATTATAACCAAGTCTTACCGTGATCACACGAGTGGGTAGCGGAAAGATATCGACACGGAAGCGAACGAGATAACCTCACGCTCACGAAGTCAATTCACAATCAAATAGATTGAACAAGTGTTTAAGAAAAAGGACAAATGCACTGTCCAAGAATAACTAAGTTCGAACAGATGCAATTTAAAGCAAGTTAAGCAAATAAAGTTACACGAAAGAGTACAGTTTACTACGCAATACTATTAACCAAAAGATAAGAGCAACAAGAATAAATTCAGGCGACTACCTTACTCAGCTGCAAGTTCTTGTCTGATCTTTATCATATTTTGGGTTCACGATTACACTTCGCATATTGGCAAATTGGTGAGTTGCTGTGCGAGTATTTGCAACCAATCAAAGATGTTTAAAATGGCGTGATAATGGTGCGATGATGGGCGCCAATCAAAGATGTTTTATAAGTGACGTGATGCTGATGACACATGGATGCGTCAGCTAGCTAGCAGGTGTTCATCTAGGTCACCCGTGTTGCGTATGTATATTGTTGCCATGGACATGTTTTATACTAATTACTTATTAAAGATACTACAGAAAGGGCATATAAGTTGAAGATGTATATTGGCTTCGTTACATCACTCCCGGCGGCGTGAGATTACGTCCCGTAATCAGACTGCATGCATGGGAATGGATTCGGAAGCTGGTTGCCGTGATTTGTAGGTGGGACGGCAGCATACGACCCAGCTGGTTGCCGTGATTTGTAGGTGGGACGGCAGCATACGACCCAAATGACGGTGAAAAGGCCGCAACTATAGCAAATACGTAAGAAAAGAAGCACTAAAAGGCATAATATGCCGATGAAGAAATAGTTCTTGATCGTCTCCCACCAAGATGTATAACTTCCGACACCAGATGCCGTTACAAAAATATTTGTCGCACTAGGTCGTTGACGTAAGGTATATTCCGATGGCGGGTGTTCGTTGATTGCGGCAGCAATATCGGCCATGATGTTCACGTGATTGAGCATGTTGTCGGTATATGCCGGATTACTTTGATGCACGTAGTCGAAAAACTCGACGTTTTCGTAGCGAAAAGAGTGGGCGAGCGTCTGCTCCGGCAACACGATTGTGGCTTCAATTAATTGCCAGGTGTTGTTGCGGAAAGCGTAAGGTTTGTCGTTAAAGTTTACAAATCCGTTTGTCCAATAGCAAGGGGAATATTTTACAAGTTCCCAGCCATCGAGGTTAATTGTATAATTTTGAAATTTTGGTTGCGGTCCGCAAGAAGTCAAAATAGTATCAAATGTGACATTTAAGGCTTTACACTGTATCAGTACGGCCGTTTTACCGAAAGCTTGTAATTTTGTGCACTTTGGTAATTGTAGTTGAGAGGCTGCTAACCATCCATTATATTGAGCAGTTGTAACGGCTCTTTCATGTTTGGCTTTGCCACAATCGCACTGTAATAATTGAATTTGACTTGCCAATTCGTTTTCATGATCGGTTAGTTGATCCCGAATATATTGAATATTCGCCGGTATGTTTAAATCTTCAGCGCTAGATGGCACCGAAGAGTTGTGACTGGCCACGGATTTCAAAGGAAGAAGTCCTATTGGAGCAATTTTTCTGTACTGAAAAACAACGTGATATCGGCAACAAGTGAAAGTCTAGTTGATTTCGGTCGTCTTGAAGTCTGAAAATTTGTTTTATTCCAGGTAATTGCATCAACTTGCCGATACCTTCTTCGACAAGCCGGGTAATTGCTTTAGTTTTCTGTGTGTAGGTTTTGTCCCAAATCAGAGTTAAATGATTATGTGACAAATTTCCCGACGTAGCGGAAGCAATTCCGATAGGTGTTGAAAAATCCGCATTCTCCTTTTGTTGGAAAAGTTGAATTTTATCGAGAACACAGTTTAATGTTTCGGAATCGATTGTTTGCAACCAATATCCAGAAATATCGGGTTCATCGTCGAACACAAATTTGCCATCCGAAAAAGTCATTCGTTGATTGTCGCACCTTTTATTGTTTATCATTTCGTTGCACTCGGCAGGTGTTGTATCGATGGAAATTTTATCTGGCACGATCACTGTTTGTCCGAAAAAATTCATTGTGATACGTCTTATATTTTTCCAGCGGGCACAAATATATCCCGGAAACTTGATTGCAGCACGTTCTTCACTATATACGGCATATTTTACACTGATGGCACGATTTTCGGCAGATTTCGGCTGACAATTCGCGTCAGAGAATTGAAGAATTCCCATCTTCGACGGCTCCGAACAATCGCACACGGTTGCTTCAAATGCTCGGGAATGTAACCCGTGAAGGCACAATAACAGCAGAAATGGAAATAGAGACATTTCTAAATACGGAAGAATATATATAAAAAAAACATACAAGAATAAAAGAGAACAATGTAACTGACAAACATATATAACTTTATCATGTGGGTGTTATAACATAGAATCAAACACGAGAAGAAAAGAAGTAAGAAAAACGAAAGTGAAAAATAGTCTACGGCTTTTGAAAGGTCAACTTATTTTTCCGTCGGCTTTTCCTAGTTAGCTACGGCAAAAGGGAAGAAAAATATAGGGCACTGGAATATAACTGTGTTTTCGGGGGGAAGAAAATTTTATCCATCATAATAACTAGTATCGTTGGAAAGAGGAGAAGATATGCTTAATTATCGAAAAGAGAAAACAATAAAATATAATATAGTTTAGCGGGGAGGACGAGAAGAAAAACGTTTAAAAGTTTGCGGCGGAAAAAGTTTTTGCCGTGAAAGGTCACGCGCAGTGTTCGAATTTTTTCCTAAGTTCTAACAATGCGGTCGGGATAGCGCATAAATGAAAAAGTATACTACGGCACACAAGGAAAGATGCAGTTAACGGGAACAATCGGTATGTTTCGCAATCTTTTACGCCAGGTGTAAAATATTAGCTAATAGCTCAATGATAGCGCTCTCAGCTGTGACGCCAAAGGTCTGAGGTTCGAATCCCCAGTTTGACTAGACAACTCATCATTTGCAAAGTAGCTGCTATATAAAGCTACAAGAATGCGTGCGTATAATTTTGGCAAATATATATATATATATGATGAAACAGAAAGATGCGAAGTTAGATTTTTTCCTAAGTTCAACATAGTGAGAAAGGAAGAGACAAAGAGAATGGAAGGAAGAGATAGAGAGAAAGAATGTGATATATGAGAAGAAATGGAAATTATCGCTCAAGGCGTGAAACAAGGCCATATGCTCCAGACATATTGTGTTGAAAATGAGACATGTTACTTGCCCTGTGGCAAAATGTAGCGGCAATATTAACGCGTATAAATGGGGCGTATATTGTTTATGGAAAAGAAGGAATAGAAGGTAAAAAAAAAATTCTACCTGGCGCGAGAGAGAGAAAGAATAGTAATAGGGGAAATGGAAAATGCGAGAATGCATTTTCGGCTACTTGTGTCATTTGCCTGAAAGAAGTCTTTCGCGGATAACGTGTGGCGAATAGGCAGACAAAATTTTACTTTTTTTTTATTTTATTATAAGGATGGAAGTTGGGCTGTTTCCTAACCGGACAGATGGACAAGTTATGCATGTAGCATATACTTATTCGTCTTTTTGCCTAAGGTAATAAGGTTCTTTATAACCTTTATTTTATTTTGGTTGTTTTAATTATAATGGTTCCCTCCCTATTCTTAGTTTTTATCTACTGAAGAGATGGGACGGTTTAGCTACGGCCTATTTTTATTGATATGTAACGTGAAAGGAAAACAGATTACATAGCATAGGTAACGACTACATTGGTATAATTAAAAACTGGTGTTGGTGTTTTTCTTCTGCTTTCTTTTTCTTCAGTAGGCTGGTGGATAGCGATGTTCATTGCAATGGAGGCATAGGTCGTCATCCGCCCAGCTTTCGGCTGCCCATCCAAAAAGCGGTGGATGTCGATTCGCGGCATCCAGATCCAGTATTTCTTTAAAGCGTTCCGTCGCTTTTCGCCATTTTCCAAGTTCGATACATCGAACTAATCCTAGAGTGAGCGAGCGTGTTACGTCGTCTAGTTCCTCCTGAAGTTCCCTGATGCGTCTCTGAAAGGCTTCCACCGGATTTAGTTCAGGTGCGGCTGGTTCTGCTGCGGCTGCGGCTGGTACGGCGGCTTCCTGTGGTGGCACGATTGCAGCGTCAGGATCGATTGCTGGTTCTTCGGCAGCGCGAACCTGTGGCTGATTGTGCCGGCACGCCCGTTTCACGGCGGGTGCTCCCGAACGGTTGCTCTGGTTTTCGGCCATTGTGGATATTTTAACTTTCTTTGGTTGTTTGTTCAAAGCGTCTCTTAGCTGAGGATAGCTGTGAGTGTAGGTTTGCGAGGAGATGTGCCCTGACTTTTATAGTCAGAAAATCCTCATCGGCTGTTCACACCCGTTTTTGAGTTTGGTTTATGTTTTCAACATCTTCATCATTCCTTGGTGTCAGTTGAATTGTTTCTTAATGTCTCTATTTTCGCTTATTTGGCGTAAAAGAAACAGCGATTGGTTTTTTCTTTCCCACCGTTCGAATCGTGATTCGTTTCTTTCCGCCACTTGGTTGGTTTATTGGATTATTTTAGTGTGTTAAAGGTAATAGAGAAATAAGAAAAAGTGAAGGAAGACAACAATACAGGTGAGGTTAATTGTTACAAGGTTTTAAAGCTGTCATGTCGAATACGTATTTAGAGACTTGTCGGCATTATCTTGGATAGATATCGATTGAATGGCTTATGCGCATAGCCTGCGACGGCGACTCGGGAGCACCGCGCTCCACACCCGTTACCACCTTAACTATTACAAATCGCAAGGTAAGCTTTTCGGTTTACCATTCACGAAGTTTGATTAACTTCCAGGTAATAAAGGTGACCTGATGTCACTAAACATTTATTTTTCGTGTTTTATCTTAATTATTTTTTTTTTCTTCCAAACGGATGGGGTTTTTGTGTGGCCTCGAGCGTTGGCTAGGTGGCTCAGTTGGTATAGCCTCTGCCTACGACTCGGGAGTCTCGAGTTCTAGACTCGCCAACGTCTCTTCTTTTTTCTTTTTCTTGGTGAGTGCTTAACGCTCCCATGATTTATTTTTCCTTTTGCCATGGCGCATATTCTGCCTTCGGCATTTATTTTCGATGTTTTATTTTTCGTCAAATGGCGGTTTTTAACACAGCCATTTCTCATTTGTTTGGTTGTTTACTTGTTGAAAACCCCAAAATTTTTTGTTGCATATTTCTACTATGTTTATTCGATTGATTTGATTAACATAAGAAGGGAAAAAGCACAAGCGCGTTCTAAACTATTGACAACATATTGACTACGTTATTAGGAAAAACAAAAGTGTTCTTCCGTTTCCTTCTTTTCTTCTTCCGCCTTACAATTGGTCGTACCAATCGCGCCTTGGCCTTTTGTTAGCTGTGTTCCACAGCTCTGACGGCCAGTTGTATAGTGGCGGATGGCGTTTAGCTGGGTCTAGATCCAGAATTCTTTTCAAGGTGTAGACTGCGCTGCCCCAATCTTCAGCGAAGAGGTCGGCGTTAAGTCTTGTGGTGAGTATGTTGGTTTTCTCGTCGAGACGTCGCTCGTAGGTGCGATGGGCCTGATCCCACGAGTCTTGGCTAGTCTGGTCTGGGGATTGAGTTGTTTGGTTGACCCCCTCGGCCGTGTTTTCTGCCATTGGTTCCCAAAACGAGTCAGCAGTGGGCTCCGTTGTTGTCACCACTTCGTTAGCTTGCACCTCGTCACAAATCCCTTCGACGGTGACTTGTTCGTCTTGAACGGTCGTTTGCTTTTCCATCTTTCTTTGATGATGCTTTACGATGTGTAAAGAGTCTTGTCAGAGTTGTTACTATAACGAGATGTCGGAAAGATGTGGCGCTCTTCGATCTACTCGCTGTTTTATACTTTCGAGTTTTTTTGTTTTTTTGTTTTTTTGTTTTTTCTCTGAAAAGCGATCAACAGAATTGCATGCGGATGAGTTATCAGATTTAATCTCTGAAACGCATTGGCAATTGTCTATTTCTTTGCGGGCGTCCGGTTGCGTTTTGTGGTATCGTTGTTGCTGATGGAACGACATCAGACGCTATCTGCTGCGTTTCATAATTATCCTTGGAATCATCTTCGGCAATTGGTGTGAGATTGAGGTGATTGCCAAATCCCAGCCTCGTTGTTTCTAACTCCACGGTGTCTGACACCATGTCTTCAGTTTCCACTGTTTCGGATTCCATATTTTCCACATCCACGCTATCTGGATGCTCTTTTTCTGGTTCCACATTTCCTACTTCGCTTGTTTCTTGTTCCAGTTGTTCCTCACTTTCCATTGTTTGGGTCGAGATCGATTTACGGAATCGATTCTCGAATGTTGAAGGCGACTCGATAGGGGGACAATGTTCATCTTTCCATAACATTGTTTCATATAGGGGTTTTAAACGGTTAACGTGCGTACGTGTGCATATATATGAATTGTCGGCTATGTCGACAGTATTATTGGAATATACTTTTACAATTCTATAAGGGCCTTTATATTTGGAAGTAAATTTCCTACTATCGCCCTCTTTTACAAATCTAATATCTAATAAGACTCTATCTCCTACCAAATATTGTTTTACTTTCGCCCTTTTATTATATTGCTCCCTTTGACGTTTTCTGGCTTTTTCGCTCTCCTCACGGACGCGTTGGAAACTATAGCGCAAGCGTTCGGCTAAGTTACCTACGTAATCCGATGCGGATATAAATGTTTTTGGGGAAGCGTCAAGAAATTCATTGATCGGTAAATTAGGGTCTCTACCGTGTAATAAGTAATAAGGGGTGTCCAGCGTAGAAGAATGGACAGAACTACGATAAGCAAACAAAACATCATCCATGTTCACCGTCTTTTAATTCTTTCCTCAACATTGTTGTTAATGTTCTATTGAACCTTTCGGTTTCTCCGTTACTAGCTGGATTATAAGAAGTCGTTAGTCGTTGATCAATTTTCAATTTTTTACAAAAGTAACGGAATAATTTCGACGTGAAATTAGTTCCGCGGTCTGAAAGAATAGCTTTAGGCATACCGTGTCTAACTATTATTGTTTTGTACACACATTCTGCTGTTGTCTGCGCAGTCTGATCCTTTAAAGCAACAGCTTCTACCCATCGGCTAAAATAATCTGTGATAACTAAAATGTAACTGTTTCCATTGGGCGAAGCTGGTGTGATAGGGCCTAGAAAATCCATGCCTATAACTTGAAAAGGGGCCTTTGCAATTTCATGAGGATGCAATAATGCTCTGTAATTTGACGAAGTGTTGGCAATGCATACCTCACAAGCTTGACAATATTCTTTTATGTCTTTCCTCATATTTGGCCAATAATAATGATTCTTTACTTTTAAATAGGTTTTATAAAAGGCTAAATGTCCACTCATCGGTGCATCATGTAGTTCTTTGAGCACTAGATGACGTAACGATGTAGGTAAGACCAACTGATGGTGAGTTTCGTTTCTTTTGCTATCAGAAGATGGCAGCACGTGCCGGTAAAGCGTACCGTCAATAACTTCAAAATAATCAATTTCTTTTACCCAATCTGGCTTAGATTGGAGAAAATGTTCTTCAAGTTCACCGTTATCTAAATAATTTCGAATAGCTATGCAAAGTTCGTCTTCAAATTGTTTTTCACAAATTAATTTAATATTACGTTCGGTTTGGATACTAGCTATTTTTAAGCGTGACAAGCAATCTGCGTTTTGGTGAATACGTCCCGGTCTGTATTTTAATTCATAATTTGTTGCGGCTAACAGTATAGCCCATCTTCCTAATCTCCCATTGTTATCTTTCTGATTTTTAAGCCATTGAAGTGGACGATGATCACTAATGATCTCAAAAGGTTGGTCTAAAAGGTAATGTCGAAAATGCTTAATCGCATCGATAACCGCAAGTGCCTCTTTTTCGGTCGTACTGTATTTAGCTTCTGCCTTCGTTAGCTGTCTACTGGAATACGCGATTGGGTGCTCGTGACCATTTTGAATTTGAGACAGTACCGCGCCAATGCCATAATCGCATGCATCGGTAAAAAGGAAAAATTTCTCGTTGAAATTGGGGTAAGCAAGCACTGGTGGAGTCACTAAAGATGTACGCAATGTTTCGAAAGCACTATTTTCTTCGTTTCCCCAATTAAAAGGTTTTCTGCTAAGATCTTTATGGGTTAATCTGGTTAACGGTTTAGCGATTGATCCAAAATTTTTAATAAATCGTCTGTAATACCCAGCTAGACCCAGAAATGATCTGACTTCATCTACCGAAGCTGGCGTTTTATAATTAACTATTTTCTCAATTTTATTCGGATCAGGTTTAATACCATCAGTCGAGATGACATGGCCTAAATAATTGACTGAACTTTTAATGAACTGGCATTTTTTAAGTTTTAATTTTAAATTGGCATTTTTTAATAACTCAAAGATTTCGCGAATATCGTTTAAGTGATCGTCAAAAGTGTCCGAAAAGATGATTACGTCATCCAAGTAAACTAACGCCTTACTTCCCAAAACGTCTTTCAGTACGTAATTCATTAGTCTTTGAAATGTCGCAGGTGCATTGCACAATCCAAATGCCATACGTTTAAATTCATAAAGGTTATTTTCTACTACAAATGCTGTTTTTTCAATAGCCGGCTCATCAACTTGAATTTGCCAGTAACCTGAAGCTAAATCAAGAGTGGTGAAGAATTTCTTCCCATACAGTTTGTCCAATGTTTCATCTATCCTCGGCATAGGGAATGAATCTTTTTTAGTAATACTATTCAATTTCCTATAGTCAACGCAAAATCTTACTTCCCCACCCTTTTTTTCCACTAAAACCACAGGTGAAGCCCATGGCGAATGTGAATATTGGATCACATTAGCATCCAACATTTCCTGTACTTTATCTTCCAATATTTTTCTTTGATTATTTGTAACTCGATAAGGGCGTTGTCGAATAGGGCCTCTTCCTTGTGTATCAATTGTATGTTTAATGAGATTAGTGTTCCCTAATTCTGAATCTTTTGCTGCGAACAAGTCGTGAAAGTCATTTAATAGTTTTGAGAGCGGAGCTTGAAATTCAGCGTCGACTTCTGAAATTAAAACGGGCTCACTTTTAATAGTAGGCTTTTCTTCTAATTTACTTAAAGCAATTTTCCCAATTGCGTTGTGAATAATCTCAATTACGCCTAATGTAGTGTTCCTAGGAAGTATGACTTGATTTAACGAATGATTCTCGACCATAATTTTATATTTCCCATCTTTAGCTACGTTTCCAATGAATTCCTCAATAAAAATACCGTTCGGCAAATCCTCTGCTGGGGTAAACATAAATGTGGTATTAGGGGGGACATACGGAAATGAACCTTTCATTTGCGTTGCAATTACTAGCGAAGTCTGACGAAATAACGTCGTCTTTTTGACCGTCGTAACTGCCATGTCTGGTACCCTAGAGATGGCTGATCCCTGCTCATCCCTTGCTAAATAAATACTTCTGGCTTCTCCGTCAAGCCGAAAACCGTGCTTCTGGATTGCATCCCATCCAAGGATACAGTCTTCAGAAACACCATTTGTAACAATAAACTCTTGTCTTAAAACTGACTCTCCGTATCGTACGGGCAATGTAACTCTTCCCAGCGTATGTAACTTTTTCTCCCCTACATCATACAAATCGAAATCAAGCTGACTGCAGATCGCCTGACCTCTCGGGGGTAACTTATGAAATATTCTCTCGTGAATAATGCTTTTAGACGCGCCTGTATCAAATAATGCTTGCAACGGTATCTGGAAAATTTTTAATGGAATTCTAGGGGTCGATTCATTTGTTATAGTTGTTAATTTTGCGACTTGTCGGGATTTTAACTGAGGCTCCCTATCAACTGACCCGAAGTTACAGTTGATATCTATTGGTTTCCCTGACGCTGAGGAGGACCTGGAATATTCGGTCTATCGGAGCTCCTGAACTTAGGACAGTTATTCGATTTGTGTCCGATTTCACGACAAGAATAACAAATTGGAGGCTGTGCTTGTTCTAAATTATGCCGTTGGAATTTACGGCATTCCGATTGTGTATGCCCACGAAAACCGCAGAAATTGCAAGTTATTCCATTTTGTGGAGGTCTATTTCTCGAATCATTAAAAGGTCTCGAAAACGAAGGCGTGAACTGTGTAGGTCTATTGGAAAATCCCGGATTTTGGTAAGAATTGGTGTTATTATTGGGTCGATGAGGAGGAGGTCTCCAATTTCTGTCTTGATTGCCGCTATTGGTTTGGAACGAAACTTGTTTCTTATAAGGGTTGCCTGTTGGAGAAGAAGAATAATCTTTCTTGTCCATTTGTAGCTGTTTTACTGCTTGCGTGAGTTCATGAAGAACATCCCTAATGTCTTCCCTGTTTTCTTTCGGGCTTTCCACTTTTTTATTCCCCTGATTGATATTAGCAACGACATTATTGACTATTTCCTTCTGGTCGATTAACATTTGCTTGAGTTCCGTCAACTCCGAATGTTTCGTGTCACACGACCCATCGATTGCCCTAACGAATTCATGTTTTTCCCGATCTGTCTCTAAAGCTTCCAGACGAACGGCATAAATACGTGTTGACGCAACAAGCTCGGTAAAGTTGCGAAATTCCTTATAACGAACTTTGGCCTGCAATTTGGAATCCAACCCCTCGATAAATTTTTGCATAAGGATGATTGTGAACGATTTCTCAGCATAACCTTCTGGATACGCCTTCTTAAAAATCTCGTGCAAGCGGTGCGCATAGTCGACAATTTTTTCGCCTGGTTTACGTTTAGCCTTATTGAATTTTTTAATATAGACATCGACGTTTTCATCCCCATGGAAGTGATCAAATAAAGCTTCTTTAATAGCCGCATAATCATACGGATGTTGCCTTATAATGTTTTGGAGTACTGAAAAAGCCTTATCTGACATTTTAGCTCGCAGCATCTGAATAATCTTTTCTTCTGACCATGATGCCCCATCAACTATGCTTTCAAAAGATTCTAGCCAAGAGTCGAAGCGAGAAATTGGACTTCCCGTAAAGGAAGGAAGCAATTGTAGGCGCGAAAAAGTGTGTTGGTTTGTCTGAAAGTCATTTAAGTCGTTGACTGTGGCTGCGCGTGAAGGGGAACAAGATTTGGCCATTTTGGGATCGAATATGGGAGGATTCAACGTCTTCCGCCTTGGATTCGGAGGGTGTCCTGAAATGCTGTTCGTAATCGCCTCAGTTGCGCTATCAGATCTTCCTGCTGGCTGGATTGCTGGGCTTGAGGAGGGTGTTGAGTGCGTGACTGGCTGGAAGGCCGATTTCTTTGGCGTGCTCGCCTTCTCCTCAGAATGCGTTCCGACAGCGGCGATTCCTGCGGACTCGGCGTGGTTTGCTGTTCTTCCTGGGTTCTCGGAATGTATGATAGCAACTGTCTCAATTCGTAGGTAGCCGGGATGAGTGTTTCCAAGATTTCCTTCGCTTTCCGCTGTCCGTCCGGTTGCACCGACGTCCGGAAGTTGTTGAATTTGGTCTGAAGCGATGTTAGTTCCGGCAATAATCCCTCCAAACTGCTTATGGACTGAACTTTTCTTAGGTAAGGGACCAGACGGAGGATGTCCTTGAGGAACTTCAGCTGGTACTCCCGCAGGGTGTCCTTTAGGTAGGTTGAGAACTGCGATATCTCGATTGCTAGACGGGAATATGTCTTGTCCTCGAGGTTGTTGAGCAAGCTTTCCTTGGGGGCAAAGTTGAAGAGGTACTTGTCCTTCGCCGGCGTGAATGTCAGCAACTCGACGATGTTGTAAGTCTGTCCTAGTAGGTAAATCGTAAACTCCCTCGCATAGGTTGTGAAGATTGCTGTCAACGTGGCCACTTGGTTCTCCGCAACCTGTGCCGTTGTCCTGGTTTGTCCAATTGCTATCGTTTCCAGAATTGTTCCCAAATCTTTCAGGAGTGTCTTCGGGTTTTTCAAATCCGTTGTCACGTTGGCTTGGTATTGGTACCGCAGCCGGATTGTTTGCATCAACGATCGTAGTTGTTCCCAAATTAACGGATTGGTTGATTTGAAATCCAATTCCCTCTCCTTGAGGTACCTGAGCGTCAGTAGTAGGGACGGTAACTGACTCGTTGGTGCCGGGAATATTCTCGATTGGTTGGTCGTGATCTCGTGGTATAGGTGATGGAGACTCACTTTGGGTTGACCGTCCATTCACTGGGCTTTTCTTTTGGAAAAAGCTTAAAAGAGTGCTCGAGAGAAAACTGGTCTTTGATGTGTTTCCCACAGGTGATTTTATGGGAGAAAAACGAGACGCTAACCTTGCATAAACTGACGGTGCGGGCTGAGTAGGTGTAACGGAAGCTTTGCTACGGCCCCAAATTTTCTTAGTGGGAGTTTTAACTAATGGGGCTACGGCCTCATACGCGGTGTTAGACCTCAATTTCTTCAACTGGGTTTTATCTGTCTGTACTTTAGGAGTTAAAACGGGAGAGGTAGATGGTTTAATGGCTTCTGTCTCTTTATCTGAAATCTGACTGCCTTGAGATGACTGTGGAACGGTCGCGGTAGAAGCTGACAATTTTTCAAAACTAATCAATTTAGCAATCGTTTCGTCATTGATTTGCACTACGGGTGTTACAGGAATAAGCGGAGTGTTCAAAGGTGTACGAGAAAGTTTATGCCCACCTGACATAACATCGTCCATCATTGTGGTAGAGCTCTGAAAAACGCTGCCACCATTATGTAAAGCATCTTCCTCGTGGGAAGACTGACTTTACTGTATTAAGACAAAAGGAAATAATAACGAGCTCGGAGGCGTATTTCCCACAATGATGGATTTATTATCCCAGATTAAGCATACTACATTAAGCAAGAACATAAAGAGAAATAAAGATACCGTAGGGAAACTAAAGAGAGAAAGAGAGACAATTATAACCAAGTCTTACCGTGATCACACGAGTGGGTAGCGGAAAGATATCGACACGGAAGCGAACGAGATAACCTCACGCTCACGAAGTCAATTCACAATCAAATAGATTGAACAAGTGTTTAAGAAAAAGGACAAATGCACTGTCCAAGAATAACTAAGTTCGAACAGATGCAATTTAAAGCAAGTTAAGCAAATAAAGTTACACGAAAGAGTACAGTTTACTACGCAATACTATTAACCAAAAGATAAGAGCAACAAGAATAAATTCAGGCGACTACCTTACTCAGCTGCAAGTTCTTGTCTGATCTTTATCATATTTTGGGTTCACGATTACACTTCGCATATTGGCAAATTGGTGAGTTGCTGTGCGAGTATTTGCAACCAATCAAAGATGTTTAAAATGGCGTGATAATGGTGCGATGATGGGCGCCAATCAAAGATGTTTTATAAGTGACGTGATGCTGATGACACATGGATGCGTCAGCTAGCTAGCAGGTGTTCATCTAGGTCACCCGTGTTGCGTATGTATATTGTTGCCATGGACATGTTTTATACTAATTACTTATTAAAGATACTACAGAAAGGGCATATAAGTTGAAGATGTATATTCAAGTTTATCTTAAAATATATCATTCAGTCAAAAAACAATTTCCATTTTTTATTTCAATTAATCGGAATTTTATTTCATTTTATAATAGTAAGAAATGTTAATTTACGAGCGCTCTCCTGCCAACTCTGATTGTTTTACAGTCGCTATTGGTGCGCGTTAAGAGATTGAAGCCTGACCAGTTATCCGGAGTCCAGAACCTGCCCTGAAACCAATTCCGCTCCATATATTCCATTAGTGCTGGAAGTTCGCTAGGTGCAGAGCTCTTAAAGGCGTCGAACGCTCCAGGAATTTTACCAGATAAACAAAATGAAAGTTCACAAATGTTACATATGACCATTGAATTGAATAATTCTTTGCTATTTACCAAAAAGATATGCAAGGCATAGCAGGCAAAACACAGTAGAAGTCTCGAACTGGATTCGGTCCGTTGTTTTTGTAGAGGGTGGCAAGAAGAAGATCCTTGACGTTCTTATCAAAATGGCAGGGCACCAGTGAAAATTGCAGCCAAAGTGCTTGCCATCCACAAAGTGTTGGGGACAGCAATAAATATATCGCATTTGAAGTCGGTCACGATACGCTGAACTAGAAAGCGGGATAATATCCTATACAATTAAAAATTTAGTATTTTTACATAATATATTATTTGAAGATGAGATAGTGGTTATACCTTATTCTTCTGGAATACAGCAGGCTGCTCTTCTCCGCAAGAATACTTGTTTTATTTCATTCTTATGATTCTTGATTAACCCATTGACTGTGAAGAGCTATGTAGAGATCAATAGTTTATAGTTAAGTTTCATTACATTGCCAAAGTAATTAAATGCACCTATCTGATGGGTTGATGCCCAAAATGGAAGGTTGCGTCCATAAACCATGTTTTGTAGTCTTCCAGTTGGCGATTTATGGTAGGCGTGAAGAATAAAAGGTGCAGGGCACGGTTTCCGGCCGTTCCAGCGAAAATGGCACCGTGAAACCAGTCCGTTGGGGAAAAATAAATCTCTACTACAGGAAAGAAAGGGTCATCGTTACTGGGGTTGGCGGGAATAGCCTTCACTCTTTTGAAGCTGGAATATGGACTTTAAAAATTAACCCTAATCCTAACATTTTACAAAAATATATTTTACCATAAACGACCTGAGTCCAAATCAGAATCCGGCATGTTTCTTCCTTCTATGGAATTCCGCTTTTTCAATTCAGCAAATAAAATCTCCCTGGGGTCCAGAAATCTTTGATCGGCATAGGTTTTCTTCGTTTCTCTGAAGATTTCAACCTATAAAGATGTGCGACACTCTAAGTGCATAGTGTGGCACAGAGAAGGATGATGGAGATGAGGGTGATAGAAATGCAGATGAAACGATGATAGTTTGGGGACGTGACTAGGCTTTATTTCTTTGTGAAAATTTGACTGGAAACAAAAAGACTTGGGTGGACTTAGGAGAAAAATAACTAGCTTACCTGGTTTAAGGCTTTCTTTAGAGGTGAATAGTTCGTACTGCAACGTGCATTCTTCCAAAGTTTAAGCCACTAAGTCTCACACCTCACGCCACACATCTCACTGGAAACTAATAGCTAGCAGGATTGCGTTAGTTAAGGAAAAAGAAACAAAAAATGAGGTATCATCATCATCAGTCCCTTTGCATTTCGTTTAAAAAAATTCTGCCACCCTTAACGAACATGAGCTATTTTTTATCGACAAAGAAACACATTGGCCGTGCGTGACAAATATCCAAGAGTTAAAGATTTGTTCTTGGAATATAGCACAGCCTTACGTCGGTGCTTCAATCGAGATGCTCTTTAGTGAAGGTGGCATGTTCTGACCGCACATAATCACCTGGCCGAAAACATTTTTGAGACTTTACTATTGCTAAAGATTAATGCAAGTTAAGAAAACTAAGCTTTCGTGTCAACTTCTGTCATGATAACTAGTCTATTGCCAGTATATTAGTTAGTCAAAGTTTAATATTGCTACAGTCTTACGCAGATAATACACTTGAACAGTTTATACCTTGGTACCCAAGAGCTCTCGATTCTGATTTTGGATTCTGTTTTTGATATTTGATACTGATTATTTTATCCTTGTTCTGCTTCATTGGTTTCTGATCAAAAATTTTTAACTGTTCAGATTTTTTATTCTTTGGATAATTGAAAGTAATTAGTCTATTCGGAATTGATTGATTTTCAGACCGCAAGAATGGTGGGAATACTCTTTATTTTGTATGATTTTGCAATGTTATGTAGCGTATAGTCCTTAATGCTGCAATTAATTACTGCTATGATCTGACGTGCGGGCATATATCGTCGCGTATAGAACGAACGGCACTTGTTTCGACGCAAACTATATGAAAATTAAAGGTGGGGTAGGAAGAAAAACAATGTCTGTTTGTTGGTGGTTTTCACTGAGTGGTATTGGGGATTTTGTCCGGATTGAAAGAAAGTAGAAAAGCGAAAAATATTTGGAGACTCTTGGGAAAGTTCTGCTTTCTTCCATTCACGCAAGATTTCTCGGAAGCCGCAAACAAATGTCACGGTAGGATGCCAATTCATCAATTATGAATGATAAAACAGTGGTTTACGATCCTGATGCCGAAAATGAGCTACTTCTGTTCCCATCTTAAGGAGTCGACATGAATCCAATTGAAAATGTTTTAAGGTGCGTCTACACTGGTAGTTTTTACAGACAAGTTACAGTCATACGGGCATACAGACCCCATACAAACATACGGAAAGCTTATTCTGTCCAATCTACACTAGCAATTTTCCGTAGCCGTATGCCTGTATGCCTGTAATTCTGTAAGAAAAAATGTTTGAAAAGTTTCAAACTTTTCCCGTAAGCGAGAGCTTCCGTAAGCTAAAAAATAAGGTTCAACCAATCAGAATGAAGTATATATTTTTAAATACTTTTTATTAGTACAACAACACATAACTGCAACATTGTTTGTTGATGTTCGTATCCCACAGTTTTCGTGTGTATTTAAAAATTTAAATTTGAAAAATAAACGATATCAAAAACATGGGCCTAAACTATCTCCAAACAAGAAGAAATCTCCAAAGAAAATAACAGAAAGGTAAATAATTGAATTGTATTGGTTGCTTTTGCTCAGTTTTTGTAAAATTTTAATATTTTTTAGACTGAAACTAGAAACACAAGACATTGAGAGGTTCATTTTGTGTATAAAAAATCATCCTGTATTGTATGACACAGCATTGCATGATTACAAGAACGGACAAGTTCAAGCACAAGCCAGGGCAACAATTGCAGCCCAATTTTATTGCAGTAAAAGCACCATTACAATAATGCATATCAAACTTTAATCGTGGTCCTTTTTTGTTGCATTTACAGCCCCTGCTGAGGTGAAGGATACATGGCAATCGTTCAAAGATAGGTACACCAAAGAAAGAAAGATGTTGAACAAACAGCCACCAATCACATGCAACTCCTTCGAGAACTCCTTCTTGGTTCTACAAACAAATGGACTTTCTGGACAAGCACATTAAACAGCGACAGTATTCTATGATGCTAAAATTTTGTTTAAAGAATTTGATTATTGACATTAATATTACCATTATATTCATCAGGCGACAATCAAACTGTGGCGATACCAGTGATGTATCAACAGCTGAATGTGCAAGTGTTGTACGGAAGGAAATGCCACATGAGGTGATTGAAATGAACATAGAAGACATTGAAACCGCACCTGAAGGTTTCCAGCCTGACGAAATAGAAACGTTCTGCATTTCTGAAGAGTATGCGCAGAACTCAGCAGCGCCCGATGATGAAGGTTAATACAATTTCTCCTGACAACTATTGTGTTCATGCAGAGTGAATGAAAAGCTAATATTTTCATTTGAAACAGATGATAATTGGATGATCTGTTGTACTATTGATAGTGGACATGTAATGACATGTCCACTATCAATAGTACAACAGGTGATACCAATTCCACGGCGTCCGCTAGCAATGTTGCAGATTTTGATCGTGATGTCTTCAAGACGCCATCTCCAGCTTGTAATAAGAATTCGACATCATCAGGAAATGGTAGTTGATGGTTGCAAGTCATACATTTGTCAGTATAACTCGATTGCGTCATACGATCATTGTAGGTGTTACACATGGATTTTCCGAAATTGCCAGCCCGTCAGGGGAAAAACCATTTAGAAAAAAACGCAAGCTAGAAGACGGTGATGCAGCTTTGCAACAGTCAATGGTGAACACTCTTGATGCCTTGTCGAGCAGTTTGAGGAACAAAACCAAAAGCGTACAAGAGGATGAAAGGTCGAAAACGCGTAATAATGATCCAGTTTACGACGAATTGTTGCAATACTGCAGCAATTTTGCCAGGCGTTTAGCCGATATTCCAAATGAGGAGTCCCGTGAAAGAATTAGACACGCAATGGAAATGGCCATGTTTGAACATAAATTTAAATGATTCATTTGTTTTCTTAAAGCACCAATGCGCTCCTGCGCGTGTGAACACAGATCTCATTCTTGTCAAGAAAGCTTAATTGAATAAACTTTCAGCAACAACATTAAAATATTTTCATAAACAATTCTCCAGGTAATTATACTCATGTGGCACACTATACTCATTTTGTATATAAAAATAATACATAACTGGTGGTTTACAAAAAAACCTGTAATATTGAAGGGTGTAGACGAGTCCACCTACGACCTTCATGAACTTTTTAAAATCAATTATGAAATTTCAAGTTTGAATATTATGAAACGTATATGACAGATTACCAAGAGGATGTTTCCTTCGATGTTGACGTTCCTTCATAATTTTTCTTATCTTCCACATAAGTGATAACATCAAAACAATTTCTGTGGTTTCAATAAGCTGGTCTAAACTAAGATCCATGGCTTAAAATTTAACAAAATACACAGTTAAGCGAATACTTCAGGAAGAACGAAACTTCGAGACTTGTTTCATCAACACTTGAAACAGACAGATTTGAGTTGACACTTGTTTGTTTTGAAAACAAAGTTCGCCTAGCGGGATGTGCAGGAACTACCAAAAGGTTGCTCCGCCTTCTATAACGCCCATTTTCCGTACAATGTCTATAAACCTATGTGCAGTATAGATTGCGCTACGGAAAAACTGAAATAGCGTGACAGTAAGACTGTATGCCTTTATGCCCGTATGCCTGTAACTTGTCTGTAAAAATTGCCAGTATCGACGCACCTTTACGTGATATGGTGAAGGACTCTGAATTTTTCCATCCTCGCTCCTTGGATGAATTTTATAATAAGACTAAATTAGCTAATGGGATTTGCGAGAGTTATCGGGGTAAGCCTAATTATTGACCAAAACTCTGAAATTCTTTGATTAAAAGATTGCAAATTATAATGGAAAATACTTGTTATTGGACCAAGTTTTAACAGAATAAGTAAACTAAATTCATGTAAATTCGTTTCTGTTATTTTGTGCTAGTGACAGCAGTGAACTACGTTTAAGTAAAATCCAAAAAAAGAAATCGTTAGCTTATGGAAATGGAATCCAAAAGCAGGAAGCGAGTTATAGTGTGGGAGCAAACAGCACCTAAACAGTTTCGAAAAAAACGTTGTGTTTTTTGAACGTATGGATTTTTTATTTTCTTTCGTAAAAAATACTAAAATGGATAGCGATAGCTCTTGCCATGGCAGATCCAGAGTATGATATATCGAATTCATCAAGCTCTGAGTTGGAGATATAATATTAAATCCAATTCAAAAGAAGAAAAGGAAAAAATAAACGAGTTGGAGGAAGTTCCAGCAATGGCTGAGAATTCCTGTGCAAATTATCAAAAAATGAAAACTGCAAGGCAGTCCACCGCACTGAAAAACCATGAATTTGTCAAAGTAAGTATCCTCAAAGAACACTTTGTATTGCATTGTTATACATTTTTGGCTTAGGTTCATCACAATGCCACTAAATGTGCACTGCATTACAAGACCATTCAAGGAAGGACACGTACCAAGAAAAACAGATAGAGGATGACTGTGCTAAGCTTTGGCCAAAAGCTTAAGCTTAGAAAACTTGTGAAATCGTTGAAGCTACCTCACATTTCTTCTCAGTTTTTAGCTCCTTATTCGCAGAATCATCCTACGCTGTTGGCTACTACATCTCCATAGTTCACGAATTCACAGTTCGCTAGCACTTCTTTGCAGACAATTATTGAAGATCTTGGGAGATCTCCATCGTACATTGCACTAGTTACTCCTCCGACGACACCACGAATACCGTTTGAATCATCTCTATCCAGCCTAGCCAACGCCTCTAAACAAGGATCATCAGTTGCTGCTGCATCGATTTCGTCAGTTAACACTAGTCAGGCAAAATATTGGTGAAAGGCTTTTGGTTTTGGGCTCTCCACCGCAAGATCCCTCCGGGGGGTTGGGTTTCGTGCTCCGGGAATGTAAGATTGAAATTAAAAAACAAAAGCTTCGATATGGGTTTGGGCCCGAGCCGGCATAAGAATGGCGAAGAAAAAACGGTGTGTGCTAGTTGTGTGTATGAGTGTGCTGATTTCATTAACACCGAGTGCAAGCTTAACTGTAAACCAGTTTACCTTGATTGTGGTTGAATATGGCCAGTCGGCCATCAATTATGTGTGTCTATTTCATTTATGGTGGGTGAAAGCGTAACTGTCAAGCAGTTTACCTTATTCCCGGGTGGGTGTGGCTAATTAGCCATTATTTAGTGTTGTCCAGACGCTAGGGGAACGCTAGGTTGAAAGAATTTGCGTTGGCGGCTTCTTTTTTGGCGTCATTAACTTAGAATGCGCTTTCCGGCCAGTAAACGGCGCCGAATGATATTAAATTATATATTTTCAGAATCAGCATAAAAAACTGAACATATTGTGTAATTTTCATGTAGAAGCTCAGTGATTCACAACTTAGGTAGTTTGTCAGTCGCTCTCCAACGCTCGTACGGGTAAAACGAACATCTCCGCGCTCTGGCTCTTTTATACAAAACTTCACCAAAATCATCCAAATTCATTCTTTTTTTTCAATTATGTCCAGTTCAGAGGAAGAACCCGACAACCGTGAATTCGGGAGTCGGTTTTTTACTAGTACACGGGACCCTTATGGTTCCCGGCTGTGGGTCAATGTCAACGACCTGCATTGTTACCACGTCGAGGGTCGTGGGAAGTTAAGTTTCCGCGGGTACGCTGCGTGACGTCACCTGTCGCCAGGAGAAGGTCAAGATTTGTACGGTCGCCCCTGGAGGGGATCATACCCATCGCCCAATCACCAATTTTGAGGTATCTCCGTTTACGTTATTATATTCGAATTGATTGTGCCTCATGGCGTTCAACAGCAGGGGTACAAGGCAAAATGAGTCGCTTGGTAACGCGTTATGCTATGCCCTGGGAGGCTAGGGACATATACCGTAGTCTTAGGGATATGGCCACATATTGCGCCCGTTCGGACAAGCCCTGGCAACGGGCAGACGAGTGGAAGGATCCCGAGTCCAAAGAGCGCTTAGAGCGCGAGTTCCGCCTAGCCGCTCGCTTACAGCAACGGCAGTTGCGAGGGGGGGGGCAGTAGGGCCCGGGAATATGGAGTTAGCCTCAACATCAGCGGCTTCAGCCGTGGAGGGGGCAGTAGGGCCCGAGGATACGGAGCTTGCAACAACATCCGCAGCTCCAGCCGTGAAGGTGGCTCCTGAGGTGATGTCGCAGTGTAGGCGGTTCGGATGAGTATTTTATTTGCATTTTCTCTTCAAAAAACAAAAAAAAATCCCAAAAAAACAAAAAAACAAAAAGATATTTCTATCGTTTTTAGTTCCATAAAATCTTCCAAGCTCTTCAAATCTTCCAGGTAAATTACAATCTTCACGACATTCTAAGTACAAGAGAAGATGGAAGAAGGCGGTTGGTAACGTATTCCAAAAAAAATAAAGTAGTAGTGTCGATTATAGAAAAGAGCCTTCTGGTCAGAATTTGTACCGACAGACTTTGTAATGACGTTTGGCATTTGAATCCCACGTCTGAACAAAAACACAAATTGTCGTTAGCAATCGTCCGTCTGTTCCCCAGCCTAAAGAGCAACCAAGAGAATCATCCAGAATGGCTTAATTTACATAACAACTGGAGTTCGGGCTTCATCGACGTTCGTTTGTAAATGATGCGTTCCAAAAAAATAAGAAGCAAGACCTCAAAGCCTTGAGGCATCCAAGAAATGTAAAATCTTGACTTACACAAACCACAGGACCACACTGTAAGCCTGTAGTAAGCCGAATAACATAGATATATTCAATAATTTCGTCTGCTGTTGATGAAGGGAGAGAATTAGCCGTTAGATGGTGTGCCAAATGTGTCGTGGTGGGTTTCCTTATTCCGTGTTCCATCTCCTTATCTCTGCTGGCACTACGAAATGGGCAAATCCTAAATCCGTTAACGTGGTTAACTTGATATTTGATCAACAAAACAATACACCAAGAATGTCAACTACGGAAAAAATTATGACAAAACATATGTAAAATATACTCTAAAAAGTTAGTTAGCAAATGAATGATAAATAGAACATTTCTTAAAATTTCTTATTTTCGCCCTATTCCTCCCATGTAAAATTTCCTCTGTGTTCTCTCGGAAAAGATTGAAGACACTTCAACTCAGCGTCTTTTAGAACTCTTTCAATTTGATCTCGTTCAGCTGCCTAACACCCCCAAGAAAAGTACGATGGAAAGCCTTGGTAGAGTTTAGTTCATTTAAAAAAATTTCGAAGTTTTCGTTCTCCGCTTATATATACTCAACCTTTTTGATAAAAAGATGAAAAAATGTTTCTTTTAAAAATTTTTAAATAACAATTATCCAGCAATTTTTAGAGAAATACATAGCTCTCATAAAGAGCTTTTTATTTCATCTAAGTTCTTGAATTTTCAATGTTTAGTTCTCCCAATAATAATAATTTTAATTTCATTTAAAATTGGAGATGAGTACCCGCCTCAATCGGGTAGATTTTTGGCCGATCGGCTGGGTTGACTTGGATTTCGTTAAGGTTCTTTTGCTAAAAACTGGTTCCAAAAACCCGAGTGCATACCCCGATTACACCACTTTCTAACCTGATTACCCAACTTCTAATGATATTTAAAAAATAAAACAAATTATTAGAACCGGCATTTCATTATTTACATAAATATAAAAAATATATAATAAATATTTATTAAATATTAATGCATTATCAATGAAGGCCATGCATAGGTTATATTGTAGTATACAGATAGGTGCTATTTCCCCTATGTGCTTCATAGAAAGGGCCTGAACCCTACCAGAACGTTCAGCCGTACTTTCCTGGTATGGTTCCCGCAGCTGAACGAGATCGAGTTGTGAACATTTTTTCTAAATACACCGTGTTGCCAACGTGCTGAGTTTAAATCCGCTTACTTAGTTTTTTTTTTTAGATAATCAGGGGATAAATGTCAGGTTCCGTGCTAAGCTGGAGTTATATCCGGCGTTTTCTTAACATCTTAGATTTTTTAAATTAGTTAAATAGATGATGAATTTGGTTGCCTTGAAGGGAAAAATTATTAATTCTAAGGTCACGTTTTTCCCTTTTGACGTTCTCGTTTGTCATTAGACGCGAAGCTCTACATGGAGTACATGATATTCAGCTTTCGATTCGAAAGCATGTCGTTTTAAAAACTTTGATCGTCCCAGATTAGTTTGATTTCGACAACATGGTCTCACTACATATGTACTAAGTAGTACATAGTTGCAGATGCACTTTTTCTTATGGGGTAAATGATAAACGCGCAGGGCGTTAGTCAATTATTTTTTTTTAAATTTTGTCTGCTTGGAGCTTTTCCACGCGGAAGTCGCGATAAAACGTGATTTTCCATGCGGAATGTGGAAAAAGACACCTAAAATTGTAAATTAAATGAGAACCCATGAAATAAACATATTTAAATTATCTTAGTTAATTTTTAATACAAGACGGAATGCTGAAATTTTCTAGACACAAAAAAAATGTAAATATGTACTTATAATTAAAATTTTTTACACTTATTTACACTTTTTAAAATTTGAACTTGGCGCGGTAAAAAAATGGCCGCCATAATGGTTTATCGAAAACCACTTTTTCAAACGTAATTTTTGGGGTTAATATAGCATCTTAAAAGTAAACGTTTAGAATAACTTGTTCCTCGAATCACCAGGAACAAAAATATTATAATGGTTTCCTGTTTTGACGAAGATTAAGCATCAAACAATCAATGCAAAGTTTCATCTTTTTCACACACCCCCTCCCCTTTCTAAAATCATGAAATCCTTTAACAATTATTTATAAAGAAAATAAACAGTTAAAATTGACAAATTTTGCATCAATCGATAGCTCTTATCAAGAGCTATCTAATTCTATAAAACTTATGTTAAATTTTCAGAAAAGGAAAAAGTTTAAGTGTAACATCAATTTTTTGTTTTTATCGGTTGCGTCCATTAGAACCTTAGATCGAAAAACAACAAAAACGCATTTTGCGTTTAAGATATTTCGATTTGAAAATATTGATTACAATTACCTAAAAATGGACAGCCCTTACCAAGGGCTATCGATTTATATTATATTTATATTATTTATATATTAAATCAGCGAATATCATAATTAATTTTGCTGACAAATAATTAAAAAATTGTTCCTCTTATATTCGCTTATTTCAATTACCATAACTATTGTACATATATCTAATAGTAATATATATATTGTAATTGTATGTATGTATAAATATATAAATATAATTGTAATATACTGTATATATGTGTATTTATTATATTGTAGTATTTATGTACATTATCATAATATTGTAAATATAAATTTATATAAACCTAATTCATATTATTCACTTTGAAAAAATTAAGACATGCGCTGCACGCATTTTTGTTTAACTGGTTTAACTTTAACGGTTTAACCATTAAAGCAACCAAATCAAAGCCCTAGGGGTGACAACACACACTTTCCCCATAAAGAAAACTGCAGGCGCGATTATGTACTAAGTAGTACATATTGCCTCGCGACCAGCCTGGATTTCGAGGCTGTGGGGCGGGGACCCCGATTGAAGTCCATCGTGGCAATCACACGAAACCGGTTTTATGCTTTTTCCCGGCGTTTGGGGGAAAAATTTGGCAATCGGATCGTTCCGGTTTTTTTTAAGGAGTTGATTTCGGGATTTCAAACGAAAATGAAGTTGGCAATTATTACTATCCCTGTTCCCACACAACTGCCATATGGTTGTTTGCGCGCGGAAGTTCTCGTCAAATTTGACTATTTTCTTACAATAGGGGAGGGTGGGCGTGGTTGGAACACAAAACTTATTTTTGTTCCGTACGATTACAAAAATCGTCCAAGTAAAGTAAAAAAATATATAGATTTGTAGCCAGTTATCTCAGCTACATAACAGTATTTTTTTTGGGTGGGTTCGGCAAAGTTTAATATGTGCTATGAGTAAAAAACCGGAGGTACCCCAAGTTGTTTCAATTGCCAATTCTACTCGGCAATTGAAACAGGGCGTCTGGGCAATTGAAACGTGGGTTTTCCCATAAGAGAGCTCCTGGTTTTACGAAAAAACTAAAATGACGATATCTCAGAATCTGGGATACGTATTTTGATGAATTTTTTACAGTAATATAGAGAATTTTAATCTTTATTTTTAAAGATGTTTTATAAGTTTCTATAGTAACTAAATATTATTTAATGAATTTTAGTAGTTTTCTGAATTAGGTTCCGAACACCGTTAGTAATCCAAAGAACGGTTAATAGTATGGAGAGCAAATTTTTATAATCGAATATTGCATGTCCAGCCTTACATCATAATTGTTGTTAATGTCCTTAATTTAATTTTTAAAATTTAATTTCTTTCTTCAACGTTGTAAATAAAAGCGCAAACATTGTGGCAGACGATAAATGCCAGCCACCCAGCAGACGAAATAAAACAGAAAATAAACAATAATTGAAAAAAGAGCTCTGCTAATACGCTGCGTAGGGAACACTGTTGCCAGACTACAGTAAAGGAGACGCGCATACGGAAGGGTCGCAATTGGAACAAGGTGTTCCAATTGCTCCGACCATGGGTCTTCTCGGAGTTTTAATTTTTATAAGTGATAAAGTTAAGCTAGAAAATTAAGGTGATCAACTTATAGCTTAATGAATGACGAATGATTGAAGACCTTTTTTAATGATTTTCTCCATCGTTTTCAGTGTGAAAACGAAAAAATTTTCTGCAAAAAAACAACAAATGGACAGTCAAAAAACAATTTTCTGGGATAATTCGAAAACTTTTAAATTCTAAAGCCTCCAATTTTTTCTAAAAATTGAGAACCCTAATTCCCGTTAGTTAAAATTTTTTAAACAAAATCTCTTACATACTTTAAGTGGTAGAATTTTTGTTTCAATTGCCGCGTGTTCCAATTGCGCCCTCCCTCCTCTAACTGAACGACTAAATGAAAAAATTTTTTGTACACGTTTCAATAAGTTCTCCATGCTTGTATTTTTAAATTTTTAAATTAAAAAAAGTGCGTCTTTGCGCTGTTGATGTTTTTGATTGCATTTTAAAATATGATGAAATTCTTATCTCAACGATTTTCACACAGTTATTAACTAATGTTTCCTTAAACCCCCCCCCCCCTAACAAAAACATCTATTTATTATTAATTTGGCTTAATACATTGTTATGACTGCTCTATAATATTGAAAGTACGATTCATCAATGAAAACACTTTTCTGTGACCAATGAGTGATTGCCTTTTTCAATTTTTAAAGAATTCTTTTTCGTTTTTAGCCTCACTCCGTTTGCCTGTCGGTAGTCGAGAACTGGGGGTGGTATTATGCCAAATAAATTTTGTTGTGTTTCGTTGGTTGCGGCACATTTTTGCAAAAAGGTAGCTATTTTGTTTGAATGTTACATTTCATTATTATTATTATTGTTTTCATTGCTAAGAGTAGTCACCTAGGAGAATACATAAGAACTGCTGTTGGCCAGCGGAAAGAACGGCACCTGCGGGATTAAAAAAAAAATTTGATGACAGCACCTGCTGATGTGAATTGAGAGGAATCCATTTTCAATTTTTCTAATGGTGGCTCCTATTTTCATCGGAATACCAACGCAGATTCAGACAATCCATGAGAGGCAAACCTGGCTGTAGGGCCTACACTGTACAATATACAGTATCCCCCAGAAAAAAGAGGCTCTCTTTGGTCGTAAAAAAAACTAACAATTGTGAGTATTTAGTGCTACATTGCATTTTTAATTTATGGGATGAAAAAAAAACACGCTGATTGTTTTTTGTGTTTTATTTTGACCAAATTGAATTTTGCCGTGCTAAGACAATAAAAAAACGTATATCTTAGACAAAGCAAAGCTGTGCCGTTTAGATATGTATTTGTCCAACTAGAAACAGTGTTCCACTGCCCATTCTCAGATTAAAATTGTTACGCCATAGAAC
This sequence comes from Daphnia carinata, assembly GCF_022539665.2. Classification (NCBI taxonomy): domain Eukaryota; kingdom Metazoa; phylum Arthropoda; class Branchiopoda; order Diplostraca; family Daphniidae; genus Daphnia; species Daphnia carinata. The sequence goes on from NC_081332.1 coordinate 145,442, forward strand.
CGGTTTGGCCTTTCACCTCTTCCACTGAGCAAACTAGATTTTTCTAAGAACATTTGCACAATCGTGAGCATCGCTCGCTAAATGGCGATAGCAAGCAATCATGCTGACAAAAAGATTCCTCTGAGGCTCGTTCGCTTTTTAACAGTTCTTCCTTGGGGGCACAGCTTACTCTGCAAAATATAATTCAACACGATACTTCGTATTTGGGGGAAAAAAATATCTATTTTTTCTATATAAAGATGATTAAAGGGGACAATCTTACATGCACTGACAAGCGTGTTCCGGACAAGTGGGCGGGTACTTCATACAGCTAGTCATGCACCAGGAATCGAAGTAACTGATGCCGCGGTATTTTCCAACTGCAGTACAGGACTGGGAACTGTGTATTTTTAATGTGCAACCAAATTAATTCTCCTCTTAGTTGAAATTGAAAGGATAAAAAACTTTCGTACCGGACAACTAAAGTTTCTTCGGTGAGCGTGCCATGAGGAGGGTTGTTCCATAATCTAATGGCATACGGATTAACGTTTTGGCTGGTTGGAATAGTTGGAATGAGCCCAAATGGTTCGAAGCCCCCTGTATTGGTGATGATGACTACATCCGCACAGTTCCGATAAACTTCTTGTTTTCCACATCCAGCGTTTACGGTTCCGTCTTCGCATGTCCCGTTAATATTGCCTATATACGTTAATCAAAAAGCTAAAAGCTAACGGGAAAATCCTTTCAAAAAATGAATACTGGCATAGTGAATCCACTGGATTATGCAATGTGTACAAGTGACTTGGTTAGGGAGTTTAACGCGGTACTTGAAAACTGCGTGTCTTTCCGAATCATCCGGAATCTTGAATTGATACGTGGATTGGCCTTCTAAATACAGCGGGTACCTGCCATATGGTAAAGATTGTTTAAAATTCACAAAGTAAGTTACGTGCTAATGCGATGATTCGAATACTTTTCGAAGCACTCGTCTGTTTCATGGTTTGCAGTTAGATGTCCGAGCAATGGACAAAGACGCAACTCGAAGTGTCCTTTGTGATTTGAAGTGAGCTCGATTTCTATGTCAATTACTTGTCCCGGAGTGTAGCGTCGTCCTAGCAGGCCGTTTGCAAAGTATCCCCCAATTTCGTGGGGGCGTGGTTGAGGTTCGTTCCATGGATCTCCGCAAACGCCGCACTTGCCACCATTGATATCCCATAGCACTGTATCATTGAAATACATTTGGTAAATTCATTCCTTGCTAAAGTCAGTAAATATGTGCCTATTACCCTCGACTCCTCCGCACCAAAGCTCGTTATCTTTTACGTCGACTGGATTGGGGAAACCGAATCTCCACATTGCGTTTCTTGATGGTGGATTCATTAAACGTCCATGGCAAATTACTAGTTCAATCTATAATTGGTATTTATGAAAACCAAATAAGAAGTTCAATAATAAGTTTTAAATAAATGAGGCAGCTATTTGCAATCGCTATTCCTATTGTGGTCAATAATTTTTTGCGACAAATAAATTTTTCTTACCAGAAGCAAAAATGATGCGAGGAGAAGTATCGCAACGGCCAAGAGCTTCATTTTTGAACATGCGCTTTCAGCCGGTAGAACTGGGCGAATACCCACAGAACAGACGAAGAGCCAAGCTTAACTGTTCTTTTTCTTTTTTATGTTGTTGATCAAATTGAAATGTTCCAGGTTTACACAAAAAAATAAAATAAAAACACGGGTCACGTATATGTATTTTTTCTTACTTGTTGCTCATTTCCTTCTTTTGCAGGGCCGAGACTTTATGCAAAGTCTCACCTTAGGGGAAGATCAGGAAAAGATTGCATTTTTAACATGTTCCTCACGACGCGACTGTCTTATTTTGGCGTTGGCAGCTACAAAATATCTGAGTTTGAATCCATCTATGGAAAAATTTTCAAAATTCAAGCAAACTGAAAATATCGCGAAACAAACTGCATTAATGACGTGAAGTTCGTACAGTTCAGTAAATTGTTCTTTGCTCCCCTTAAAGTAAATAGCATGTACTTCTTATCATGACTAACTATTTTCAGTTATCCGAACAGAATGTTAATGAAGATAAATTGAATGGTAATTTAATGTTGGATTTTTTGCTTCTAAGGACCTGCAAAAATTCAACAAATGCAATTAAAAAGAACGAATGGTAAAGCAAAATATTTGCTAGGGAAATTTAAACAGATTGCATGATTATCCATATTTAAACATTTTAAAAATTTGTCTAGTCTCAAAGGTAATCAGACTAATAATTAAATGGCTTTTTCCATTCAACTAACAATATTGATTGTATCCTGAATTTTTTTAATTTTTGCTTGTTCCCATTGCTAAACAACGCCCAGAGATGTCTTTTTGCCATCGCGCAACTTGCTTGACCTTGAACACTTTATTTAAAAAAAAAAAATCAAGCACCTTGTTAAGAATGATTAAGAGAAACGAGAATTTCCAACATCCCAGTATGGTCTTGTTATTGCTGCGCATCGAAACATTTCAGCTCGTTTACATCGTACTGTGAAACGTGAATTTCACTGAAGCGTTAACGCCTGGCTTCCCCAGATGTCGTGAGTATACAAATAGATGATTCACTCTGGTTAATCGGTTACTTGTTGCGTCATCATTGCCATCTGCATCTACAATGTAATCAGAAATTCTTGCCGTCAAACTCCAAAGTATGGCGGAATCTTCAACCGAATAATGAGTTGGCATTTCACGGTAGGACTATATTTATATGAATGTTATACCTTGAGATCAGACAAAGAAAAAAACAAAAATATCTTCTCAATTGATAAATTTTCCATGTTATCGATTTCGAAATGCACATAAATTCAACATAGTAAGTACAATAATTTCCCCCTTCATAAACAATCTAACCAAATAATATGTTTTAGGATTTTTTTGTGCTATATCATTTGTATACCATGTTTACGAGACTAGCTGATGGAATTCCAAATCACAATTATCGATTATAATTTGTAAATGGTTGACCAAATCGAATAAGGGCACTTGTTGTCGATGCTCCGAGTCGTTTTGCTTGTCCTCTCTCAAAAATAATAATCAACAAAAATGAATAATGGAAAAGAAAAAAATAAAATAAAATGAAGGAATGTCTTCTTTTTATCTGAACTGTCGCTTGTGAATTGCCCGTCTCACCGCTAAACGGTTCCGTTTGTGATCCGACTTTTACGTAGCAGCCTAAGGCGTGAAATAAAAAATAATCAAATGTTTATTGAGGGAAGATAAACGTTTTAGCGGTTGTTGGCAACTTACCACCATCAGATGTCCATTTTTACCCTTAGCAATGCCCGTTATTTCTCCACCTCGGGTAATTTCAATAGTACCAGGCTTACCCTTGGCAATGTGATGTGTCAGCCTTTAGGGAAAAAAACGATAAATAAATTGTAGAAAACGAATAATGCAAATATACGAGTTGATTAATTAGTGAAAGCGGATCATTACGAAGTTGCGGATTCAAATCGAATTATGTCGCGCTTTTTGCAGGTTTCGACAATCCAGGTAAGCGTTTCCTATGAAAAAAAAAAACAAAACAAATGTATATATATATACTGTAGTTTATGCACAGTCACATGGAAGCAAGCATTTACTACACTATTAATAAGAATGGTCGACTTACAATCAGGTAGTTGCATTCGAGGATCAGGTCACCTTTATCTTTTTTATCGTCTTCGGGGATTCGCACCACGACCAAATTATCCTGACTGTTGGTCACCGTTATGCCAGTAATATCGTTGAAGGTCAACCTGTGCTTGACTTTGCAATCTTTGGCATCCAGCAAATAGACGGCCGCCTTGGTAAGTACTAGGTAACGTTCGCGAGCCGTGTATCCATGACGGTCAAATTTCGTTACCGGAGCCGAGTACTACAGAAAAGCCAATTGAAAAAGGAAAAAAAAAAATGACCCATCAAGTGCAACGGACGAGAAAAAAGTCGTCGAATAAAGAGTAAAAGCATAAAAGCATACCAAAATAGTCTCGCCTTGGGATTTGACATTGGCTTCGAAATTAGAACGGAAAAGTCCTTGTTGTTCGGTGGACAATCGGCAATCGACGAACCATTTGGTGACACTGGCACCGTAACTCTTTTTGTTATCTACAGTGCAACAAATGACAATGATGAATCATTTGAATACAATTGCAAACATTAGGAGGGTAGGATTATGTAATTTACTTTTAAATACCGCTTCAGCCAACACTTTCATTTCAAATTGATGACGACGCGAAGGCGAAAGACCCTTGCAGTAGCGTCCCACCATCCATTGCATGTACATGGCTCGCAGTATATTATTGGCCTGCATAAAAAAAGAAAATCAAACGTATTTTCGCGGTTTTCCAGCAAGTGTGACAAATGCCAAAAACCTCTTGACAACTGGCGGGAGCGTCGGGCCAGGACTTGTCCATGACTGATTGAGGAAGCTGCTTAGCCAAACGCAACAGATACTGGTAACGGACGAAGCCGAGGAATTTTTCATTGTCGCTTCCCATCGGCTCGTTACGCTTCATGAAGCCAATAATGAATCGACGAATCACGGCTACAGCCGATCGGCGTTTGGTAGCTTCACGTTTAGCCAAGAAACGGCGAACCAACGCCTTAAGATGTTAAATTTAAATCTTTATGATAAAAAGAAAACAGCTCTCAATTTCTTTTGCCAATAGGGTTTACTTGCACGTGGATGATGTGAGCGCGAATAACCAGGTACTTGCGTCGTTGCAGTATGCCCTTGTATTTGGCCTGAATTTTGCTAGCCAACTCGTTCTTCCGCCTCTGAAACGCGTCTTCAGTTTCAAACAGAGTCTTGGGCAGTCTGATGAATATCTTGGTCAGACCCATGCGATAATCATCTTCTCCATACTGCGTTTTCCAAATATTCAATTGTATCAGTACGGACGATGGCTTTTTGCCTACATCTGGAGAAAACTTTGCTTTCACCTTAAGATGATTGACGAGTGTCTGAACGGCGCTTTTGGCATCGCCTTTCGGATGCGGCCAAGTTTCTGGACACAGGCTTTTATAGCGACCCAGGAAGCCTTCGTAAGGCCGACGGTAGGCGAAACCAGCTCGACGGACTCGCAAGTTCTCCATCAAACCCAAATATTTCACCTAACGAAAATGAAAAAAAATTTGAAATGATATTCTCTTTTGAATTTTCATCAAAGTCATACTTGATGCGTGACGATGGCCGTCTCGAAAAGCCCCGGTTTTTGAACGTCATTGGGTTTGATGCATCGAATATACGACGGCTCTTTACTAACCAAAATGTCTACCAGCTGCGCCAAACTGGTCTTGAATTGTGACGCGGCCGTATCTGGACGCTTCTTTCGACTCAAATCGCTCGCCGTGAACATCTGACGGGAAAGAAAAAAAATTTCAATTCAATCACACGGAAATACGTAGAAAAAAAAATCTCGTGACGCGTACGTCTTTGGTGATTTTGTTGGAAGACGAAATCATGGCTTCCTTCAAGTCACGGTAGAGAAGATCGTTGTTTTTCTCCAAGAATCCGTTGGCGTTGTACGTGACTTCGCCAGCATAGTGGACCAAACGGAATTCTTCGCGCTCAATGGTCTTTTTGGTTTTGTTGTCACCTTTAGCATGGCTCAGATAATGCGGGTGATCGCTCAGAAGTTTGTCCATCTTGTTCAAGAATGTTTTGTCGTTGGCTTCGCCAGGCACGAGACATTCTTCGTCCATAATGGAAATAATACCTGGACGAACGGAGAGAAACAGGTTTCTAAGAATGGATTCGGATTGACTGGCAACGATTGTATGTTATACCTTTGTGCTTCTCTTCGATCAGATCGCAAATGATCTTGTTATCGAAGTAAGTGACGGGTTCCCAAGCGATGCCTTCACGACGATATTCATCTTGTTCGGATTTCATGGTCAGCTCGATAAAGAGCTGTTGAAGTTTCTCGTTACAATAATTAATGCACAGTTGTTCGAAACTGTTGGACTGGAAAATTTCAAAGCCGTAAATGTCCAAAATGCCGAGTACGACTTTCTTCTTGACCTCGGCGGCAGATTGCAGAGACTGATTGAGTCGCTGGACGAGCCAAGTAAACATGCGTTCATACACGGATTTTGATAAGGCGTCTCGGGCTTTGACAGCTTCGTCACGACCCATCGGCGACACCACAACGTCTCCTCGTGCGTCGATTGTCCGATTCAGCAGGGCTTTCACCAGTTTTTCCTCGGGGCATCCAAGGAGCTAATGCATTACAGTGAAAAACATTGTTATTTTTTTTTTCAAGACGCCCCAATTCTAGAATACTGGTTGGTTTTTTTTTTTTTTCTTTCCAAAAAAAAAAAACAATAATAAAAAAAAACAACATAAATACACACCTTTGCGATAGTGGAAACCAAAGCAGGATTGCTGATGCTCGCTCGGCCACCCTCTCCGCTGGCAAACTCGAGGTTGCCAAGATGGATGATGACTGACAAAAGATGGAAAAGTGCTTCTTGCTCTTCGTCTCCAATTTCCATGACGTGCAGAGCCTCCCTAACGATTTTAAAGCTCTGCGCGTCGTTAATTCCGCTCAGTCGTGAGCTTTCGCCCTACGTTCAATAAGCAGACCAGCCATATCAGAGACAATGATCATTTTGCATCACACGGCGCACACTGTGTACGGCAAACCTGTTTAAGGTAAACGTAGAGATCAGGGTCCCTCTTGAGGAATAGTCTCTCCAAAAGGTCATCGTCAGCACCCGCGAGCAGCTGGTAAAATATATGGAAGTTGCGTTCGCCTTTAGCCTGGAATACGACGCGTGACTTTTCCAGTAGATAGTTGATGATATGTCCACCGGTGGGATCGCCCTGCACGAAATAAAACAAACGGCGCTCTCAGGTACGACTTTCTCCTTCTGAAACTCGTTTTTAAGGAATTTTATTTTACGGTGAAATCGAACTCGACGTCCATGTATTTGCCAAATCGAGACGAGTTGTCATTTCGGTTGGTCTTGGCGTTACCAAAGGCCTCTAAGACCGGGTTCGACTGAAGCAATTTGTCTTTAACCGTCTCCAAACTGGCCTTCTTGCGCGTAGTAGCCGCGATGAACTGCAAAACTTTCTTTGATGCTTCTGTCTTGCCCGCTCCAGATTCACCTGGTGGCCGCCAGGAAGAATCCACAACAACAAAATTACTTATAATCCGTACAAAGGGCGAATCAAATTGTTCAACTTGTGGCAATTAACCTGAAATGAGGATGCATTGATTGACGAGCTCTCCGCGCAAAGATCGCAGCGCCGTGTCCGTCAGGGCAAATCTAGAGTGCAAATAAAGGGTTTAAGGTGAAAGGCTATTCGCTTGGGGCTGAGATTTCTCTTACACGTGAGGAGGCAGCTCGTAGAAATTGACATTGCGATACTTTTCAACATAGTCTGATCCGTAGATGGGCAGGTTCTTGTACGGATTAACGGAAACCAACACTGATCCAATATATGTCTGTTGTTTTCGTGAAAAGAATTATTTAGCCTCGATTTGAAATTGCTATTGAAATTGAAAGGGAGAACAAAAGCTCTTACATAAATAAGCTCTTCTTTGGATCGTTTCTGCAAGTTTTCTATAAAATCCGCCTCAGACGTGTGGTTCTCCAACAGAACAAAATCCTGGACTCCTACCCGGTCCCGCACGTGCAAATCTTGCTCCATGGCACTGTTCACTCACGCTGGAGGAGGGGGGCGACGATGACAACGGTAGATAAGGGCCGTTCTCCTAGCGCATGAAATTAGATAGCACTTGTTAATTCTCAAATTTTGTTCATGCATGGTATGAAACGTTGGCGAATGGTAGACCACTCAGCGAAACGTGTTAAAACAATCAGAGCATAAACTTTTTCATTGCTAAGCTTTACTTCACAGCGACCGGAACTGACCCGATAGAATCATCAGTCGTAAATGTCGCTCAAGGCAATGGCTCGTAACAACAAAAAAAAATAAGAAAATAACTAAATAAAATAAAACAAAAAATGTCGGGGTCACGTTGAGAACATGCGTCTAATGATTTATAAACTTCGAGGAAAATGGACTCGCCGTAGTAGGACCTTGTTTTCCCATCTACGTTGCCTTCCTTATTGTTATTCAAGCTCTGCTGGGAAAGATACTATTTGAAAGGCGGGGCAAATGTTAAAGCAACAACAACACCCAGGATGCAAGGGGGGAAGGGATTGGGGTGGGGGGGGAGGAGGGCGTTGTTTCTACGGGTAAACGTACATACGCACGCACGCGCCTACCGAACGAATTAAGGCGGAAGCTGGCTGCTGCGCGTACCTTAAAATAGAGGTTAATGAATCACTGCTTCAACACGGATCTGAAGAGTTCCAATAGAGGAACTTTTAAAGACAAGCCCTTTTATATACATATATATACATTGTATATGTGTATATATATAAATATTTAAAGAATAGCAACGGGGAAGGCATAGCCGGGAATTTCACGTATGATAAAATAGGAGGGCGAATGGTCGAATGGCTGATACGCACAGGCAGTAAAAATAACAACCAAAGAAATCGACTTTGCTCCATTGAACCAGTAGAGGTTTCACGATGCAGGCGCGGCCAGCTTGAAAAATGAATAATCAATCGCAGCCGCCCACCATCGACGTCAATCCTTTCAATGCAAATGAGTTTTTTTTATTCTTTTTCTTAATTTCTAGTCTGAGATGCGCTTCGCTTCAGAAACGAACCCATGGTCACGGTTATTTTTCAATCTTTTTTGTTCTTTTTAGAAGGTCCTAGTGAAATAAAAGGAACCTGTTTTTTTTTGTAAATATCAACGTCAAGAATGCCCTTGTTTACCGAAAAGAAACATTCCCCACCCCCCCATTTCTTTGAAAATGGAAAAAAATATAATAAAAAAAAAGACTCAGTTATGGAGTGATCTATCTTTTTACCGGGTGTCGCAACGCTTGTTGACTGGAGAGATCAAGCTGTGTTAGATAAGAAAACAGTACCAGACTCATTGTAACTTTGACGTTCTTTGCACGATTCCCTACGCCTCGAGAAAAAAAAAGAAAATGAAAAAGATAATGCACAGTAAATAAACGGGAAAGTTGCCTTGGCTGTTTACAGGGCGTGATAGTTAAAAAAAAAAAGCTGGTAGTGACAAAGGCCAACAATTCCAGGTGAAACTTTCCTATACGAGATCAAAAGTAAAAAGGTGGAGTTCATCGAGCTCCCGCGTCACGTCAACTATATAATGCAATGCACAAAACACGATCGTTATTACCTAACAGGTTACTGGTGGAAAGCTGATTGTTTGACGTCACTGTCGATGACAATTTCGATTAAAAACCGTCAAAATCTTAACTTCTATAGACAACTAAAAGCGTCAAGCACTAGACGCCGAAATATAGTGAGAGCTTTGTCCTTTTTCTTCGATAACGTGACGAGGTATTTGAATCACGTCAAGATAAACGACATCATTCCCAAGATAAGTAAGCCGGCCGGTGGCTTATTGGGACACGTCTTATCAAAAGGTTGGTAAAAGATGAGTATCTGAGTCCGGCTTACGAGTGGCAACTTCTTAACTGACACACACTGACACCAACGAACGAAATATTTAGTTAGGCCACTATACACTTGACGAATTAAGTAGGATGCAGTTGAACAAACGAAGACTGTAATCGAACGTTGGAACGAAAAAATAAAATAATAAAAACAAACATTAAAAAAAAACTGTGACGAACATCTGCAGCTTTGACAGATGGCGATCACACACAATGCGAGAACGTTTTAACGCCATTTTTACGTTGAGTCACAAATACCAAAAGCGCGCACTTTTAATACGGAAAAATAAACAATCAAAATAAACACAACCAACTAGACGCAAAACGAACTTACTTGGTTTGAAATAAACTGCTTGGTCAAACTCAGGGGAGAGAAGAGACAAGTGGAAATGGTCCAGTGCCACCAAGATAAATGGATAATGGAAGAAAGTGAGTAGGTAAAACGGAGCACGAAAAGTACTAGACTGCACCGGTCGGGACTTGACAGTAAAATCGCGCTGATGGGGACGAAAAAACCACTTTCAACTATAGCCACCTCTCAGTTCCAGATGATAACTGTGCCGCCAGTCCCGCCACAGTTTTTGTGTGCATTTTTTCGAGCACGCGAGAGGCTCCAAAAGGTTAAAATTTCCCAATTAATTCAGTTCCGAATGCCATCTATTGGACTGTTCTGAAGGCTGTTGGATGTTAAAACTAAAACGAGACAAAAATAATTTTTGGAGTCATCATAGGGACAAAAGAAATTAGTCGGGGATAGCAAAACTCAATGTAATGGTCAAATTGGGATTTCAGCTGTAATAGCCTTCCGTCCCCCCCCCCCAGGAGACGGAACTAGATGATAAGATAAACAGACCGACACGTGCATTTGAAGCAAACTAGACTACTGTGCCAGCTTTTTTTCATTTCTATCCCTGTTTTGCAAGAAGTTTTATTTCATTCGACTTTTTTCATGTGAAGTCTCACCTCGTACAATCTTTGTAGACATTCCATTTTTCTTTCGCAACAGCCGCATATCATTTGTCGGTAACGGCTAAAACTGCTCTTCCCTCGCCATGATCACAGGATGTGTGGGCTAGTAAGAACTTGCAGTCAATGCAAAGTAAAGCCATTCAGTCAGACAGAAAAATGAGAATACAAATTTTTGAAGCGCTAATGCTCTTCGGCTTCTGTCAGTAAGCGGTCAGACATGGAGCAACTTGTGGTTCAGGGATTATTACTAAAGTACTCCATGAACTCGAAAAATTTACATTCGTTATCTTTCATCGCAATTTTGTCGTTCATCGCAAATTTTTTGTCATTAATTTTGGTACAATATATAATACAGTATTTCAATACGTGCGAGCCATGATCCATCCCTCCCCCCTTACAGCGGATTGTTAGAATTGTATTCAGTTTTTTTTAGTGGGTAGAAGAACGTTCTGCATCATTCGTGTAGCAAGGCCTTCAGCAGAAGGAATAGATTTGGAAAAATTCTTGTTTACGCCATGCTTACACTGTTGAATTTTTCGATAGGTTGACGCAATCACGTTATTTACAGAACCAAACACGCCTAAAGGCATTACTGTTATCATTCCCCTCCCGTTTCGCTATTATTTTCTATCCAGAAAATACGATAAAGGTTTTAAAGACTTCGAACAAATAGAAAAATTTAACTAGTTTTTTTTTAACACACAAAGCTATTTTTAACATTAACGTGAGTCGGAAGCGGCAGACACATGTCTCTAATAGATTTGAATATCAATTCTCAGCTATTGGACTTAAAGGATTTAAAAAAATAACACTGATTTCTTATTTCTCCACTTTTATAGGGAGTCATTAAGATATATTCAGTCCATAATTATTAGGTCAAGAGGTTTGCATGATGTTTTTTTCTATTTAGTAAGTACTAATCTATCTTATTGTACTTTAACTTTGGCACACCGAGATGTTATCTGCTTCCACCACCAGACTATAAGATGAGTTTCTACAAAGATAAAAAAGAAATGTTTGCCTATTTCTACCAAAAGTATAATCAGGGGCTTCATACATCTCATTCCCATTTATTACAATAGATGCAGTACAGAATTTAAACAGGACTAAGATCAAATAAGCTTCTTTAGCAATTACTATGTACTAGTGTGAGCTTATTTGAACTAATTAAACTTAAACATCCTGTCTGCATAGGACACCTGACCTGTTCTTAGCTTGGCTTCTTGTTCATTCTAAAAAAACAAACAATAAATGTTACATAAACAGAATTAGACATTTAAATAAAATATATTACTCGTTTGGACTGAAAAATCCAAGCAAATCCAAGGATTAACCCAACCAGCGGGACAAGACCATATTGGGTAGTTTTTGGTGTAACTCTGAAAAAATCAAAATTTGAAACCTTCATGGACGAGAATCGCTGGACTGCTGGATCGAACTGTAATGATATCGAGATTAGTGTTGACCAAGTGCAACAATTGAATTTTCAAAGACTTACGATGACGCCAGGTTCACTGTGGACGTAGGGATGAGTTACTTGCTTGCGAAATTCAGCTTTTAACGCATTTCTTAGCTTTGCTCGGGCAGCTGCTGCTTCGGTTTCAGGTAAAACTGGGATGCCTTTACCTGCTTTATCCGCCATTTTCCACTAAATTTGCCAAACAAATGCGAGTTATTCTGCTTTCAGAGTAAGGTTATGGAATATGGATATACTAATGTTAGCAGACGAAATTATCCTGTGAATTCCCTGTAGCCCTCTAGGCATTGAGTTTTGTAACGCTGCTGAAAGCTTCATTATTTATCCGCTAGGGAAGTTAGCCGCATTTTAAAAAAAGTTACGAGTGCCTAAAACGCAATGTGTAAAAAAATTTTCACAAAAAATGAAGTTAAATGAAGAGAAAAAAAATCTTGTTCGTCGTTTAAACACCTTTGGTACTTTTCTAGGGTCGACTCCAATCAACTTCAGCCCTGGTGCACCCCAACTTCCGCATGGAAAACGGACCATCGGAATCGATCAATATGATTCATTCTCCAGCAGATGCAGTGTCGGTCGGCGCACCGGTGCTCAAACGGCTGTCTTCATGTTACGTGGTGTTGGTCAAGGGGCCATTTTCACAAAAGTGAAATTTTTTATTTTGTACTTGAACACTTGCTATACAATAATTTTTTTTTCCTGTTAAGGTAACCGCAGAATCGGAAGCAGCACCAAAGAATTTTAAAGGAAGACCAAAGGTAAATTAAATTTTTAATAATTTAAATTTTGTATAATTTTTTTTGTGTGTTTTGCAACGACCACGATTATGAGATACGGTAAAAACTTGTTCTCAGTTCCTGCCCCGAGTGTGGCAAGTGAGGGCGTTTTAGCGCGGAAATAAGATATTTTTGGTGTTACAAGGATGAGTCTGAATCCTGACAAAAATGAAGTCCTTGCCTGTTTGCGTTTTTGGTAAAGGCCAAGATAAGTGGACGAGTTTGATGTTCACAAACCTATTGAAGGTAAAGACGATAGTGACCTCAATTCAGAACATGTGTAAACAGAAGATCGGGTCAAAATGCGACCCGATCAACGCGGACCGGGTCCTAGCCTTTTCGCAAAAAAATGCTATCAGCGAAACATTGGAGGCAGCAACGTATAAAAGTGCTAGCAGGCTAGGGCTGTTACAGATGCGCGCATTGGACAAGTGAGGATTCCACAACCGGTTTCTTCACAAATCCGTCGTCTGTTTCCCCATTTGTTTATCCGTTCTTTTAAAATTTTTTTTTGGCAATCATGTGTTCCGGCGGTAACACATGAATACTAGAATGATAATAACATTTGTGCTTTTGCTCTGTCTTTTCTTTATCTTCTATTTTTTAATTCTGATCTTCTGTAAGAAAATGTTACCTACTTGTTTCACCTCAAAACTGTCCAACCGCTTCATCGATACACTCTTTCAACGTTTCGAAAACTAAAAGGTTGCTTGATACTATAACAGTCACTATTCACGAGTAGTGACGGAACGAGCAACGCAGGAATTGAACAAAAGAAGTTCGTTTGTTCATTCAGCATTGCAAGAAAAATCTTTTCCGTCGCTACGCTAACTTTTAAAGTGTATTACCAGTAAAACAGAACTAATGTTGTTTTTTGTTTTGAAAAAGAGAAGATAAACCATTGGCGATACAAGTATTTCAATGTTTAAACTGGCTAGCAACCCTGCACTTCCTTAGAGACAAGACTGTTTGTGATAAAATAAACACCATCAAATGACATATGATACGGTTTGTTTCTTCTTTAAAATAATTTTATTTTATAAAACGAGTCATATTCCTGGGCTAGCCATCCTATGCATATATGCATGAATCCGAAGTCACGTCTATAATGTAACATGAAACCAGTTGGCTTTTAATATTATCTAGATATATTTTTTTGAGTTGAAAATTCAGCTGGGAATTAGCGTAGGAACAGCAAGAAGGATAACCAATTTGCTTAAAAAACCAATTGCGAAATTGTTTTAAACTTCTTTATAAGCCTACATTTTTAAAATCTATATGCATATATTGGTTGCAAGAACTGATCGATCCTGATCCGGTCCAGGAAAAAAAATTCTGCTTCTGCACCTTGGGGGAAATTTTGTTTTTCAAGAGCCATTCCGTCAATCGTATTATAACATGTAAAAGGCAACGTTGCGTTTGCTGACGTCGCATGCCTGCCATGGGGAGTGTTTTTCATTTTTGACATTTCAACAATCGACAATTCAACTCAACAAGTAGTCGCTTCCTAGTCACACTACAATATATTTCTCCAAAATATTTTCCTGCCCATCATACTTCCAGAGAATGACCAACTTTGAAGGCACTTTTACCAATTTCAAAAATGAAAAACTAGACGAATTTTATAGTGCTATCGGTATGTTATTTTCTTTCCGAATGTTATTTTCTATCGCAACATTTAAAAAAATTGTTTGCTAAGGAATACCATGGGTGGCACGAAAAATGATGACGGCTTCGTCACCCACGATTGAAATATCCAAGAACGATGACAAATGGACTGTTAAGACAAGTACATTGATGTCAAGTAGCTCAAATACTTTTCAGCTTGGTCAAGAGTATGAAGAGACAATGATGGGAGGCAGATCTATTAAGGTAAAGAAAACTCAGGTTTTTCAGTATCATATAAAATTTATGATTGCCAATGTTTAGAACACAACTGTTATTGAAGACAACAAGATGATTACCACCTCCCAGAGTGACCGTGGTAAATCTCAAAGGTATGGTATTTGATTAGTTGTAGATGTACTTCATCTTTCGTTGATTTGAAAATGATTATTGTTTTGTTTCAACAGGGTTATGGAGTTTGATGATAATGGCTTCATTATGGTATGTACTAAACCATTACACCATTTGGTACAATTGGTTAATTTTTATTGCATCGCTAGACAATGACGCACGAGAAAACAGAATTAGTCGCTGTTCGTCACTTCAAACGAGTGTAAATTTTCCACCATATAACGCTTCGGAAAGATCTGAATAAATTTTATACTAACAATTTCCGTGCATTCTTTTCCCAATATGGGCTTCATGTCTATGATAATATACTTTTATGCATGTTTTATTTTTTAAAGTCTACATTTTCCAATCGCTTTTCCTCACTATCATCAGTTGCCTAATAAGTGGGAGAAAACCTTAAATAAAATAGGAAAAACTAAAAAAAAAACGTCAAATAGGAAATAACAAGAGGTTCGTCAAACACTTAAAAATGCAGGCTCTGTTGAGTTTGGTGAATGGGAAAAACATACAAAAGGCATTGGGGCCATGCTTTCTTTATTAATTTTTTTTTAATGTTCAACCTGTAGTCGTAACTCTTCTTCAAGAAATATTTCAGTTGGTCTAGGCCTACATTTTGCTTACCGTAGCGGTCGGTCCCACGTCAATCGCTCTGTTTGCCAATCGGATGGAGTACTATTTTTGTTTTTCATAGCAGTCCGATGGTGTGCAGACATTTTTATTTTACTTCATTATTTTTTGTGCCTCACATCATCGTGTTTCCAGCGGAACAGGAAAAGCAAAATCCCGAATTCAGCTAAGCAAATGTTTCGACAATAAGAAAATAACAAGTCGGAACTCGTAAGCCAATACCAACGGCATGAAGCTCTACCGAAAAGCAATCCAAAAGCAAGACTATGTTGACTAAAGGTTACAGCTGAGTTTACACCTCGTGAATTGGCTCAATGTTACCTAAAAATCTTTTTTCAGTAGGCCTATAACTCGTACGGGCTACAATCATCGTTACATTATTGAAGAAGTATTTCTCACATTACCGAATTCCGACAAAGGTTCCAATGGGATACAACGTGCCATTTACAGAAAGCTGTGCATATAAATGATCCATTACGGAAAATGTTCAACCTTCCCTGTAGTCAGGCATCGGTGCAAAATGCTATCCTATTGAGCAATTTCGGAGGCATGACTAAGCAGAAACATTTCTAGTTCTCGATCAAAAAATTTTTTGACAAACGAGTTGTTCCAAGTTTTTAGGGATTATATTTAGCTGTTTTAATGTTCTAATTCCTTGTCATTAACAACGATTGCTTAGGTTATAATAAATGTTACATGAAATTCATACCAGTCGAAAACAAAACTTTCTGTCTGGTTTTCTTGTTTTTCTTGTTGGACGAAGAATTTTCGGGTTTCTCATCTGTGTTAACACCTATGGATGAAACGTTTGCGTTAAACAAAGCAGTTAGAATAATTTAAATTTTTTAGTTATCACTTTTCGATTTTGCTGCTTGGTCGAACGCGGCCGCCAATGCCGAACTGAAAGTTTCTTTATATTCGGGAGCTGGAGCGTAATCGGCAACTTCTGACCCACTTTCACTTGTGTTGCGATGTCGGCCGGCTTTATTCAGACCGGTAGCTGTTTGAACAGCTTTATATCCTGATGTCGGAAGCGGAGACCAGACACTAGGGATTTTATTTTTCCCTTCGCGTAACATCTAATGTAGATGAAGCATAACGAGTCAGTAAAATTTGCACAAGAAGTTAGAGACCAAATTCTTTAAAAGTAACCTGTGCGAACGATGGTCCAGCTCCAAGTTGAGCCCCACTTTCAATACTAGAAGGTGAAACATCAATGAATGTATCCATTTCCGGTACAACATCTTGTGGGCTGTGACTAAATCCTGGGAAATGAACTTGTGAGTCAATCCGCACAATAGGTTGATTTTTCGTCCGGCCCCATTTAGCGTCTTCGGCTCGCTGAATTTCTAATTCACGACGACGTTCGTCGCGATCCTTTCGCCGACGCCTCCGGGCTCGATCTTCGACACGTTCTGCGAATAACATAAAATGACATCGTTATGTTTCTTGGAAATAACCACTAATAGTACCGCAGCAACGGCCCCAGTGAAAATAAAATAAAAACAAAAAAAATACCTCTAAATTCTTCGAGTACGGTAGAATCTATTTCGGGTTCCATCAACGCTATCTCCATAATCTGAAACTGTTTTGATATCGGTATATGTCCCAAGTAGCGAAGCCGATTTCGTAATTCCTCGGTCATTGATAAAGTTTCAACTTCAACTATGCGTCCTTGTATAGTTTCTGGGCACAGTTCTAAAGACCCAAAACAGCGAACAAGTATTTGTACGTTGATGTGGTGAAGATAAATTGCTTGGCCATCACTGCTTTGGTAAAAATAAAAGACATTCTTCTGTTGGCTACGGTGAGCGTCTGTCATCTATACGACGAAGAATGATAATTAAACAGAAAAGCAACCAAGAGAATAGATACACACCGAACTATTGTCTGGTATAGCGTTTGGGAAACTCGGAGTAGGGGACACGATCCACTCCAACGATGCAACATCTGGGTCTTGCGTCATCATTGTCGGTTGCATTGCCTTGCTAAAATCTAACTGGAGCTCAATAGGAGATGCACAACCATAATTATCATTGGATGTTGCAAAACGTGATACGTCACTATCATTCGATTCAACATCTAATTTTGTCGCAGTCAAATCCTAATATTTAGATAATAATTAGTTTCGAAAGGCAAAGAGCAACGTTTATTACAAGAGTCACTTGCCAAATCCGTCGCGAAAGACGAAAGACATTGAATGGCTGCGTCGTTTTCTCTCACTGCCAGTAGTTCCAAAGCTTGTTGGATGAAACATGATTCGGGACAATCTTTCTCGGTTTCCAACTGAGCTTGCAACTCAGACTTTTCCCACTGAAGAATGAGATTGACCACCTCGTTGGGCGTGCAGAGTAGTAGTTTACTGAAAACATGATCTTCGCCGACTTTCCCCAAATACTTTGGTTTTGGCTGACAATGGGCAGGATCAGATCCTTTAGATCCCGAAACGGGTTGTGGCTGAAGCGAATGACGTTCACGTTTCATCAACTTCATCTCCAAGACATCTCCTATTTTTAAATTTCTTTGTTCAAGAGCCACAACACTATCGCAAAAGCAAGATGTTACAGATTACGCTGAAGAATAAAAACTGTTGAAATATACCTTTTAGATCCTGGATACGAACAGAGACGTCACAAATAGGGCATGGTCGAGATGGTTTGTCGGATAATGCAAGAAAATGAAGAATGCAAGGCCAACAATATATATGGCCACAACGTGTCATCTTCGCCGCAATCGGAGTATGTAAACAAATAGGACAAGATCCAACCTCTGAACCCCAAATTCTCTATTAAAAAACAAAGGATTTTTTTTTAGTTGCTTTACAAATTACCCTACATACAATGTATTGCCAATTGACGAAGTCATGCTACGAGTCGGAAGGATAATACCTCAAGCCTCCACATTAATTGACAAATTTAATATTCCAAGCAGAAATTAGCGCTGGGACATGAAGAATCCTCAAGCGAACTCAACGGCTTGGTTACATCGTACAAGGAATTTTCTAAATGAAGTGTACTTACAATTTGTTCGACCGTCTCCCACGGAACTAACAGATCAGGATCGGCCAAATATACCGTATAGTCCCCATCTGCCTTAACAACAAACTGGCAACTGCAGAGACAAAATCAACCATACATCTTCATGCATAAAATTGAGTAAAACAATTTTATTTCACTTGGCTTGTAGATAGTGATCCTTGTTGAGATAAGACCTAGCAGAATGTTGGTTAAATCTCTTGTTTCTTCCACCCACTTGGCCAGAATGTGTACTTCTCCAGTAATTTGATACAGAAGTCTCTCTCGGAGCAAATTGAAACTTCATGTTCAGTAGATGAGCCAAATTTTGCTTCTTGCCCGTTTCAGATAATACCAAATCCAAATCAGGATCATTGGAATCAGTTACCTAAAAGTCAAATATTGGTTTACATTTGGTCAACGTTAAGAGGGGAAAAATGGTTTCCACCTGGTGATAACTTTTTCTATCGATTCCTGATCCAGAAAACCCACCATTTCTCTGCTGCCTCTTGTCTGGTCCTTTTTGTTTTGACAGCCAAGGTTTCTGATTTTTAGAACCAGTTGATACTGCCAAACTGGGAGTTTTAGGTAAGACATTTTCTCTTTTTTTCACACTCCGATTCTGTAGTTTTGGACCAGTTACAGAGCTCAAATCTTCAAGATATACAGACAGTTAAATGGAAGATTAGAGGATTCATATAAATAAAACTTAAGTACCTGATTTGATGGGTTTTAACTCCGACGGCTGTCCATTAGGACGCACGTTCTTGTTTTCCATTTTCAAAACCAAAAGTTAACAAGCTGGAAAACAAAAAACTACTAACACTACAAAATCTAAAGCCAAAAAACAAACGAGACACAGAGCTATCTCCACGAGGGGAGTAGAAAACGCGAGATTCCAGCAATGGATTCATCTTATCAAAAGGCACCTTCCATCTTTTAAGTAATAATAGGAACTATTGAGAATAATAGTTCAGCAAAAAGTTGAATATTATCAATAGAAGTTAGCGGCAAAAGTTAAAAACTGCAAAGGAGTAACTTTGAACTCCTTTGCTAAGCTAAACAACAACAGAGAATAGTTACTTTTACGACAAATTTGCCGGGCAGCACAATGGCTGAAACTCGTTCTCGATAGTCTGTCTCAACTCCCGATTTCTAATGGCTGAATGTACGACGTAGGACGTTCATGAGGTGGAAGAGACAGTATCATGCATCAGTGGGTAATCGCTAGTGTTCCTGGACGTTGCCAAAATGCGATTTTTATGTATTTACACATGTTTCCTGGACGGAAAAAGCAAAAGAAAATTCTTGTACTTTTTAGAAGAAGAAAACAGTAATTTGAAGTAAGATATTTTGCGATGAAAATTATGGTAATAAATATGGTTAGAGCTTGTTCCCGCTTACTGCAACCCGACAACATGGTCTCAGTACATATGTAAGGCTCAGCCCCGATCGTCTTTGATCGGGGCAAACCGCGGTTTTTCATTTAAAAATCGTCAAACCGTCGGTTCGGTTTGGTTTTCGGTTTGCAACTGGGCCAAACCGGTTTGAACCGCCATTAAATTTTTTTTTTTAATTTTGCTAAAATTCCAAATCAAATAACTATCACTAATTGTTGTGAGCGTAATGGCGGTCAGCAACTTGTTATAAATCAAATTTCCGATCAGATTTGTAGGCATCACGATCGAAAATCAGTCGATCTTTCCGCCATCTAGCGACAAAATTTGCTACTGATGATTGTCTGTGCAAACCGCAAATCCACGGTGCAAACCGTAAAACCGCGGTGCAAACCGTGCAAAACCGCAGTTTACACCGCGGGTACAAACTGCAGATACAAACCGTCAAACCGCGCACAAGGCGTTATTCAATTGTTTTTTGGTATGCTGTCTGCTTGTAATTTTTCCGCGCGGAGGGCGCGATAAAATGTAGTTATCCACGCGGAAGGCGCGTGGACTTCCGTTTAACTTATCTTAGTTAATTACTGCGATTTTCTATCTAAGACGGATATTAAAACTCCCTAGCTGCAAACAAAATTTAAATACCAATAATTAATAAATATTTAATTTTTGGACGGTGTATGGGAGGAGGGGAAACTACGAAAAAATCGACAACTTTGGGCCCTTCGTTTAGGCATTCTTTGGGCTTATGATATGTTATTAAGGTATTATCTCGATTCCTTGTTTCACGAGGAATGTTTTCGTGGGTATTAAACAACAAAATTTATCAAATTAGTTAACGAAATACTAAGTTACAAACAACCAATCACAATTGAGAAAACGGGTGCCATTATTTTTAGGCGCAATTTTTAAATTTTCTATTATTACCAGCGTAAATAAAATTTCAAAACAGTTTTACGATTCTATATTTACCTTATTGTATAGGCTTATTGTTATAATAATACAAAAAAAAGAAAATTTTTCATTCGGTTTATTTTCATATTCAAATATTTACAGTCTTACATTATTATTACAACTACTTACATTATCACGGTTCACCGGATACAAAAAAATCGCTTACCGTCGAGTCCAAGGGGTTGTCGTAAAAGATGTCAGTGTTGATATCAAGAACGTTTTACGATTTTTGATTAGTAATTTTGTGATTTGAAAATTGAATTATTTTGAAAATTAAAATCGATGCAGACGACACGCAGACGGCACAAGCAGACGACACATCAACAGCTTGCTTTCTTTCAGCGGTGGTTGCCACTGGCATCAGAGCTGGAGAGCCAATCAAAACGCAAGAATGGGGGTGCCGCTGGGAACCCGAACGGTCGAGTCAACTTGCGGAGACCATGTTGAATTTTTTACACCTACTTACAATTTGAACTTGGCGCGGTAAGAAAATGGCCGCCATAATGGTTTGTCAAAAACCACTTTTTCAAGCGTAATTTTTGGGGTTAAATGTAGCATCTGAAAATCAATCGTTTATAACAACTTGTTCCTGGAATATCCCAGCAACAAAAATATTATAATGATTTCATATTTTGACGAAGATTAAGCATCAAACGATCACTGCAAAGTTTCGTCTTTTTCACACACCCCCTACCCTTTCTAAAATCATAAAAGCCTTTAATAATTATTTACGAGGAAAATAAACAGTCAAAATTGACAAATTTTGCATCAATCGATAGCTCTTTTCAACAGCTATCTACTTCTATAAAATGTATGTTAAATTTTCAGAAAAGGGAAAAGTTTAAGCGTAATATCTATTATTTTTTGTTTTTATCAGTTGCGTCCATTACAACCTTAGATGAAAAAACAACAAAAACACATTTTGCCTTTAAGTTTTTTTCTATTTGAAAATGTTGATTATAATTACCTAAAAATGGATAGCTTTTACCAGGGGCTATCGATTTATATTATATTAATATTATTTATATACTTAATCAGCGAATATCGTAATTAATTTTGCTGACAAATAATTAAAAATTTGTTTCTCTAATATTCGTTTATTTCAATTACTATAACTATTGTACTTATATATAATAGTAATATATATATTATAATTCTATGTATGTATAAATATATATATATATAATTGTAATATACTGTATATATGTGTATTTATTATATTGTAGTATTTATATACATTATCATAGTATTGTAAATATAAATTTATATAAAACGAATTCATATTATTCGCTTCGAAAAAATTAAGACATGCGCTACACGCATTTTTGTTTAACTGAATTAACTTTAACGGTTTAACCATTAAAGCAACCAAATCAAAGCCCTAGGGGTGACAACACACACTTTCCCCATAAAGAAAACTGCAGGCGCGATTATGTACTAAATAGTACATACTGGCTTGCGACCAGCCTGGTTGTCGCCACTAGGGCTTTGATTTGGTTGCTTTAGTGGTTAAACCGCTAAAGTTAAACCAGTTAAACAATAATGCGTGTAGCGCATGTCTTTTAAATTTTTTCGAAGCGAATAATGTGAATCCGGTTGATGTAAATTTTTCCAATGAGGTAATATGTATAACAAATACTAATATATATGTTACAATTATATATAGATATTTATATAAATTACTATTATGTATATACGATACTATTATATGTATACAATACTGTAATATATATTATAGTACATACACGATATATATATAATATATATATATATTGTACTTACGTACAATTGGTGTGATAATTGAAATAAAAGAATATAAGAGAAACCATTTTTTAATTATTTGTCAGCTAAATTAATTACAATAATTAGTTGATTAATTACAGTAAATAGACCTTGGTAAGGGCTATCTATTTCTGGGTAATTGTTATCAACATTTTGAAAGGGAAAAAATCTCAAAGGCAAAATGTGTTTTTGTTGTTTTTCGATCTAAGGTTTCTCTGTTTTTATCAGTTCGTCCATTAGAACATGGACAAAAAATAGATGTTACGCTTAAACTTTTTCCTTTTCTGAAAATTTAACATAAATTTCATAGAACTAGATAGTTCTTGATAAGAGCTATCAATTGATGCAAAATTTTTTAATTTTGACTGTTTATTTTCCTCATAAATAATTATTAAAGGATTTCATGATTTTAGAAAGGGGAGGGGTGTGTGAAAAAGACGAAATTTTGCATTGAACGTTTGATGCTTAATCTTCGTCAAAACAGGAAATCATTATAATATTTTTGTTGCTGGTAATTCCAGAACAAGTTGTTATAAACGATTACTTTTAAGTTGCTATATTCAACCCCAAAAATTACGTTTGAAAAAGTGGTTTTTGATAAACCATTATGGCGGGCATTTTCTTACCGCGCCAAGTTCAAATTTTAAAAAGTGTAAAAAATTGTAATAATAAGTACATATTTACATTTTGTTTGTGTTTAGAGAATTTCAATATCCGTCTTAGATAAGAAATTTTAAAAATTAACTAAGATAAGCTAAACAAATTTATTTCATGGGTTCTCATTTAATTTGCAATTTTAGGGGTCTTTTTCCACATTTCCGCGTGGAAAACTACGTTTTATCGCGACGTCCACATGGAAAAACTCCAAGCAGACAATATTCCCAAAAAACAATTGACTAACGCCCTGCGCGTTTATCATTTAGCCCATAAGAAAAAGTGCATCTGCAACTATGTGCTACTTAGTACACATGTAGTGAGACCATGTTGGCGACAACACACACTCTCTCCATATAGAAAACTGTAGGCGCGATTATGTACTAAGTAGTACATATTGCCTCGCGACCAGCCTGAAAGAACCTCACTGCCGGCGATGAACAGAGACCAATTTTTGACACAAATTACGTAAACAAGCCGCAATAATGGTGGGAAAACGTAATTGTCACTGACGAAAAATCATTTGGGTATTATTTTTAAACGTTATGTAGCATATAGTCTTCAATGCCTAAATTAATTATAATTAAAACGAGGTGAATGCGGCCGTATAACGTCACTAGTAGAACGAACACCACTTGTTTCGACGCAAATCATAGGAATATTAAAAATGAAGGCGGAAGAAGGGCAGCGCCCGTTTGGGCATGGCTTTCATTTAGCGGTGTCGGGGAATTTTCTGAATTAAAGAAAAGTTCAACAACGAAAAATATTTGTAGATTCCTGGGACGTTCTGCTTCCTTCCATTCATGTAAAATTTCCCGGGAGGCGCAAAAATGTTTTTCACGGTAGGCCGCTAATTTATCGGTCCGAAATAAACCAGCTAATTGGATTTGGGAGAGTTATCGCGAGGAACCTATTATTGGCAAAAAGTCACAAATTGTATGATTGAAAGATTGCAAATTGTAATGGAAAATAATGGTTATTTAACCAAGCATTGATAAAATATTAAATTAATTTACTGTAGCGTGTAATTTTCAGTTATTTCGTGCTTTTTACAAATTCAATATTGATGTTTCATTTTCATTTGCATTTAGAAACGAAACATTTCAAAAAGGAAACTTTTAAAAAGAAAATAAATTATTTTGTAGGGTAAACGAGCGAATTGGGACACAGGCCCGGTTTCTGCTAATTTGGGACAAAAAACATACATTTCGTCGCTTCACGAATGGTATACTGATAGGGGTTCTATTGGAACATGAATCTTAGCTCAAGAAGGGTATAGCTAGGCCTCGTCTTGTGATCCCAATGCGGTATGAATATTCAGATCACAGTTGCTCAACAATGGTATATTTGCCACGAAAAGGTGTACCTTTAATTTACAATAACGTTAGATGAATGACGATAAGGCAATCTCAAGATATTACCTTGGTTGACCAAAGACTATGTTGGCCACCTCGGCTTCGACAACCAAAGGCAAAATATACGGTGATCTGGGCAACGTGTCTACATTCACCAAGGATAAATTTAAGGATAAACACATAAGCAACAGCAAACATCTCAAAGTGTCTAAGAGAGCTTAATTACCTGAAGAACAGCTTGATCGTAACAATAGGGAACAATGACTGACAGGACATGTGGTTTAATCAGACGACGAAACTGAACGTTAAAGCGGAACATAGACAATAAAGGTCTACCAACTGCTTAGTGAGAAAGAGAAAATGGACAAAGTATACTTGCGCCGCCAAGCGGCAGATTCTTTATGCTATCGCTGAGTTTCTTCGTCAATCCAGAACATCTTATAGGCGAATTATAAACTAAAAGAGGGGTTACGCAATTTATCAAAAGGACAAAATTTAAAACATAACAATATCCGAGAAAACGGTAATTGAAATCTATGCGTTTTGCTTGCGGGCGAAAAACCTAAACAGCGTACGATTTGTTAGCTGACACCTGGACGGCACAGAAAATTTCTGAGGTAAAATTGAAGAAACCCATTAAATAATTATATCAAACAGTAGAGCAAGTTAAGTTCTACAGATTAAGTACAAGTCTGTCCCATTAAATGCTAGTCTTATTCCAATATTACAAACCAGAAAAAAACCATTCCTGCTAATTTGGGACAGCCGACGCTAATTTAGGACACAGATATTTTCGAAAAAAACAAAACCATTTTTTTCCAATATTTTTACATCAATCGACGCAGAATTCAAAAATAAATCGATTGATGTAATATTTATACGTTTTTTGCATCATTTTCATAGAAATAACGCAAAAATACTTTAGGGACTTTAGGGAATCTAGTCTGGGTTCATCCACGCAGCTTTTAAAAAAAATTAATTTACATCCTTTCACTTTTTTTTTCGTAACTTCAAAGCCAATAAACTTTTTAGATTTTTAAAGGTAATTTCGTATTTTTTATTTCATTTTACCAGCTACTAAACGAGATATTTTTCGGAATCTGTTGTCCCTTATTGGGACACAAGTTTATTTGTAGTTTTTTTCAGAAATTTCAGTGGTTTTTCATGCTTTTCATGTTCCTTTTACTTGTCGTAGAAGAAATTTGTTAATAAGTCATTGGTTTTAAGTAAAAATAAAAAAAAACTGTTTTGTTGTACTCGTCATAGCCCCATTTGACTGTGCTTTAAGCGAAAGCGCTAATTCTGGACACTGTTTTCGAAGCGCATGGGGTGGCGGTAATTTTCTTTTATCTTACGAGTTGGCACAGTGGATGAATGCCTGGATGGTAAGAAGGAGGTCTGAGGTTCAGTTCTCAGTAGCTAAATATAATCTTGTGTTTAGTTAATACATTAGATGTATTTAGGTACGATAGACGATGTCTGCCTATCATGTCTAATAAAATCCCCAAAAAGTAATATTTTTGTCTGCATTTTGGGGTAACATTTAAATAGTATTTATAAATAGAATGAAATAAAAACTTTCATTAACAATTTGGTAGCTCAGATGTAAAGCATTAGCCTCATGATATTATGGACTGCAGTTCAATCCCAGATAGAAGTTAAAACTGAATAATTATTTTGCATAACGCTAGAAAACTACCATACAGCAGTAAACAAATAATGACGAAGAAAAAAATCCACAATGAGTTTTCTTTTTTCTGCAGTTTTTCTTACAAACCGCGATTCAACAATATCGCACGAAATGTGAAAAAATCAAGAATGATGTAAAACAACAACGTAAAACAACAACAGCCATGTAGGGAAAATTTATACGAATCTATTAATCGCAATATTTGTTGATATTGCGTTAGTTAAAGATGTCTTAAGTGATTACAAAATATCTCACAAATAGGGAAAAATTGCAAATCGAGTTAACTGAACTTTACATGTTGTGCACTGTCGGTATAGAACCATACAATTTGGTGTTAGTAATCCAACGTTTTATCACTAGGCCATAGTTAATAAGTAATTTTTGAAAAGCATAATATGTCACTTAGTATGTAGTCTGCTGTCCCAAATTAGCGTCACGGGGGCTTATGTAAAAAACATAAGAATTGCAATGACCTATGAGATTAATATTGTAACGAAATTAAAAGTATTAGTTTGGTTAACTAGGAAATAAAAAGTAAAACTAGAAATAAAAAGTCATTTGAAGGTTGCCCTAAGCCCTTGGGAGTAGTCGGGTTATAGACGAATATCCGGAAATGGAAATGGATCCTGGGAATGATGCAAGATTGTCGTCGATCTTGCATCAGTGAATCGTGGGTTTCGCGTTGATGGAAGAGAGTTTTATAAAATGGTAGGACGAGAAATTAAAAGGGGGATTCTGGTTTGAGTTGGTCGGTCGGTGCAACGTTAGTTTTGGTGATGGTCGGTGTTTGTGCGGGCGGTGTTGGTTTTAGAGAGAGAAGTTAGAGAGATACAGAGAGAGTAGGAATCGAGTTTAGTTTTTAGTTTTTTTCGTGGAGTGACAATTTATGCTTGTTTGGACAGTGTTGGTTTTTTGTGAGTTTGAGTGTTAGTGTGTAGTGATTCTTTTGTTTTCGATAGTCCCACACAGCACACTGCTGTTTCTTAGTTGACCATTTTTGGTCCTCACTGGACCACTAGGACGTCCATAAGACGCGGTGAAATTCTTAAATGACGTGTTTTGGCTGCCTCCTGCACATCTAGATGTCCGGCAGAACGGAGCCCGAGTGCGTCTTTTACCAGCCGTCCACAATGAGTTAAGGCGGTGAACTGGACCACTTTTGGACCGATTAATAATATAGTTTTAAAAAATGTGGCTGTGGCTGCTATCGAACACGGGTCTCCCGCATCATGGTCGGACGCGCTTTCCACTAGACCACTCTATACTTATGAATTTCATTATTTTCAAACAATACAATAGAAACATAGGAAAATACTCAAATTTTTTTTCGACAACAGGTCACAAAATTTTTTTCTCAAACATAAAGTTAAAGTCGAAATTAAGTTAGACCCTCGATCCTTCAAAAGTAATTAAACAAATTAGGCTGAATTTTTGTAGATTTTGAAACTTTCTAAATTTTTAAGAAAATGAATTATTTGAGATAATATTTTTATGCTAAATAAAATATATTTTTCTAACTTCCTCATTTCAATGAAATTCACAGTATCAATTTACTTACCCGTTTAGTTGTAAAGTATAAAGTTTAAACATTCTACGTTTGAATTACATGTATGTCAAAACTGGCAACACAGGATTTGACCAAATGTGGGACTAAAGAAGTCAAGAACAGATATATTGATTTCCTAGGCAACAAACGTGGCTAACGTACATCTATTTTCGCGCCTATATCAGGCCCGTCCTGGTTGTCCTAGTGGGACGGATTAAGGATGACTTCTGGCTTTCAATTCTTGTGTGGGGTGGAGACGCCCGGTGGCCTGACGTGTTAGACTTCGGATCTGTATTAAATTAATTTCAGACCGAAGAATAACCATTGAGTCTATCCGGTGGCCTAAAACACGCTTCAATCCCGTTACAAACAAAGAAAAAGATCCCCGGCGTATTGTGGGCTTGCGTCCAAGCGCGCGTTACAATATTATCACAAGATTTTCATGACAAATTCAACAGCCATGTAGAGGAAAGTTTTTCGATTCTATTGATACCAGTATTTGTTGATACTGCGTTAGCTCAAGTGCCATTAAAGATTTAAAAGAATCTCACAAAATGTGATAAAAAGTGAAAAAGTTTGGCAAAAAATATTTTCTACAACTAGAATTGAACCATGATTCTTCAGGTTGGCAATCCAACGTCTTACGACTATGCCACCCTTGACATATTGCAGCAGAAAACTATAATAGGTCATTCAGTATGTAGTGTGCTGTCCCAAATTAGCGTCATGGGAGCTTATGCAAAAAATACAAGACTTGCAATCACCGATTAGATGAATATTATAACATGATTTTCACAAAAAAAATTCGACAACCATGTAGAGAAAACTTCAACGAATCCATTGATCCTAACATTTTTGATATTGGGTTAGTGTAAGGATTTAAAAATATCTCACAAAAAAAGGGAAAATTCAAAAATTTGAAAAATGAAATTATAGGGCCTGGACAGTATAGAACCACCGTCCTGTACGTTGGGAATCCAACGTCTTACGTCTATGCCATCTAGAACAAAAAGTTATTCAAAAGCATAATATGTCATCTAGTATGTAGTCTGCTGTCCCAAATTAGCGTCACGGGAGTTTTGTAAAATACATAAGAATTGCAATCATCGATTAGATGCATATTTTCACATGATTTTCATATAATATTCAATAGCCATGTAGAGAAAACTTAAACGAATCTATCGATCCTAATATTGTTGATATTGTAGTGGTGTAAAGTACCTTAAGTGATTTTAAAATATCTCACAAAAAAAGGGGAAACGAGAATAGGAGGATCCAAAAAATTAAAAATAGTGACTTGACAGTATGGAACCATTAACCTTTTGGTTTGGCAATCGAACGTCTTACGACTATGCCATGGTTCATACAAAGAAGTTCAAAAGCATAACATGTCTTTCTGTATGTAGTCTGCTGTCCCAAATTAGCGTCACGGGAGCTTATGGAAAATACATAAGAATTACAAGCAGCCATTAGATAAATATTCTCACATGATTTTCATAAAATATTTAACAGCCATCTAAAGGAAAATTAAACGAATCTATTGATACCAATATTGATGATATTGCTTTAGTATAAGGTGTTCTTAGTGATTTCAAAATATCTGACCAAGTGGCGAAAAATTCAAAAATAAGGAAAAATGAAATTTTTATGTAGTTTCCATAGAGTATAGATCCGTCAGCCTTTAAGTTGGCATTCCAACATCGTACGATTATGCCATGCTGAATAAAAAGATTTTGAAAAGTATAACATGTGTCTTAGTACGTAGTCTGCTGTCCCAAATTAGTGTCATGGTAGCTTATGGAAAAAACATAAGAATTGCGATCACTGATTAGATAAATATTGTGATATGATTTTTACAAAATATTCATCAGCCATGTAGAGAAAACTTAAACAAATCTATTGTTACCAATATTGTTGATATTGCTTTTTCTTAGTGATTTCAAAAATATTCACCAAATAGGAAAGTTTCAAAAATTAGGATAAGTAAAATTGAATGTTGTGTCAATGCGGTATAGATCCATAACCCTTCGTGTCATCAACCCATCGTCTTACAGCTAGGCCATGATTAATATAAGTTGCCAGAAAAGCAAAGCACGTCATTTAGTCTGCTGTCCCAAATTAGCGTCATGGGGGAAAAACATAAAAAACATAAAAATTGCAATTACAGATTAGATGCATATTTTCACATGATTTTCATAAAATATTCAACAGCCATGTAGAGAAAACTTAAACGAATCTATTGATCCTAATATTATTGATATTGTAGTAGTGTGAGGTATCTTTGGTGATGTCAAAATATCTCACAAAAAAGGGAAAAATGAGGAAATGAGGAAAACGAAACTTAAAAATAGTGCATTGGTAGTATAGAATGAGTGTCCGTCAGAGTAGCAGTAGAACGTCCTACGACTATGCCATGGTTATCGAAATATTGTTAAAAAGCATAACATGTCTTTTTGTATGTAGTCTGCTGTCCCAAATTAGCGTCATGGGGGCTTATGTGAAACACATAAAAATTGCAATTACCGATTAGATGCATATTTTCACATGATTTTCATAAAATATTCAACAGCCCTGAAGAGAAAACTTAAACGTATCTATTGATCCTAATATTATTGATATTGTAGTAGTGTGAAATATCTTTAGTAATTTTTAAAATATCTCATAAGAAAGGGAAAAATGAGGAAATGAGGAAAACGAAACTTAAAAATAGTGCCTTGACAGTATAGAACCACTAACCTTTAGAATGGCTATCGAACGTCTTACGACTATGCCATGGTACACAGAAAATTATTAAAAAGCATAACATGTCTTTTTTTTATGTAGTCTGCTGTCCCAAATTAGCGTCACGGGAGCTTATGAAAAAAATATAAGAATGACGATCACCCATTAGATAAATATTTTCATATGATTTTCCTAAAATATTTAACAGTCATGTAGAGAAAACTTAAACGAATCTATTTATACCAGTATTGATGATATTGCTTTAGTTTAAGATGTTCTTAGTGATTTTAAAATATTTCATCAAATACGAAAAAATTCAAAAAAAAAAAGGATTTACAAGTATTTAGTATCCATACGGTATAGAACCATTAGACTTTTGGATTGCTATTCAACATCCTACGATTATGCCATGGTGAGTGTAAAATTATTGAAAAGCATAACATGTCTTCTGGTATGAAGTCTGCTGTCCCAAATTAGCGTCACAGGGGCTTATGTTAAAAACATGAGAATTTAAATCATTGGTTAGATGAATATTGCCATATGATTTTCATAAAATATTTAACAGCCCTGTGGATAACATTTAAACGAATCTATTAATACGAAGATTTTTTGATATTGTGTTTGTTAAAAGTGTCTTTGGCGATTGTATAAAATCTCACAAAATAAGATAAAAAATTACAAATAATAAATAAATATTTGCACATGAGCCCCAATTGGTATTAAACCACCAACCTTTGAGTTGGTACTCTGACACCTTACGACTATGCCACTGTTGATTGATAATGGAAACACAACCTACCTACGTTATTTAGTTTATCGTTAAAAGTCTGATGTCCCAAATTAGTGCCATGGGAGCTTATGTATAAAATATGAAAATTGGCATCACAGGTTAGATGAATATTGAAAGCTGGCTAAGGTTTAAAAATTGATGGGCACAACTACGAAATCGCCTAATGATAAACGGTTGCATTGGTGAGCGAAATTCATTTTGCGATTTTAAGTATTGTAGTATTGTAGTTCATTTTACAAGTAAAAAATTTTTGCGTTTTAGTTTATTCATCCGTGTGCTGATAAGATATCAGAAAACAGCAGACAGCGAGGCAATTAATTTTATGGTTGGCCACGTAGCATTGTCGCTTTTTAAAAATGATTTTGCACTTGCTATCAGACAGAAATTTCCTTGTCTACTTTCCTAGTCTCCATAAGGGCTTGGTTCCGCGTGATTGGGACGTTTTTTTTTATCTCTTGGATCATTTCGGGTTTTGGGTTGCTGCGAGCTGTTACGGACAGCAATTTTTTTTTTGCCTCCGTGCCTCATTGGATTTCAATCTGGCTGATAGGGGAGTCAACCCGAAAGCAAGCAATCAATTAGTTTAACGAAAAAAATTTCTATTGTCGTTTTTTTCTAAAACAATCCATTGTCGATAAACCAAGCAGACATTTCTTTTTAATGTGACGTCGCTTAAACTGTAGTTTAAGAAACAAACCCAATACCGTATCCATCGCATCCCGTGGCAAAACTTATACATCCATCAGTCCCGGTATTAGTATAGATTACTACGTCATTTTTCAGTGAGTGGTCGAAACACAGCTAATCGGAGTCGAACCCCAGTGTCAAGTATAATGAGAAGAAAAGAAAGAAGAAAAACAAAATAATTGGCTCTAAGCGAATGTCAATTATCAGTGGCAGCTGGAAAAAAACTAGTCCATCGAAACATTTGATTTTACTGTGATTCAAACACATATGATTATGATGTATAACTACATGATTCAAAACTGTTATTTTTGTTGTTTATTGCTGTTTAGGTTTGATTGCCGAAAAAAATGACATGTGACTGGCGAATATATTATAGCGTGGCAAGAAAGATGCCTGAAATTTCAGCTATAGATGAGGATGAGGTTAGGAAAGAATTAGAACGTTGGCTTCATCCGGATAATAAAGGAACCAATCTGAAGCTTTTCCGGAATGCTAGAGAACATATTAAACAGAAATTTAAGCTCCAACTTTCTTTTCTCAAACTATCGTGGCTCGAGAGGCAGTACGTCAAATTTGTCTTGGAAATTTGGCAGAAAGAGGCTTTCGAAAAAGTCTCAGTATCCGGAAATGACTGCCAACTCCTCGGAAATATTTATTCTACTACAAGATTTTAATTCTATCAGTTCGTTCCATGATGTTGGAAGAGACCTATAAAAAAATTCACAACTTCTATCTTTGCGAGATGGAGGATATTTTCAGTTGATTGTCAAAGCGGAAGAGCTGTTCAAACAAGTGCCTCGTTTCGTCATTCTTGTTTCCAACTGTTTTAATAACTTCAAGATTCGCTGCATAAAAACGATTTTCTCCTGGTGTTGGCAGGTCATCGCGAAAGACGAAACTAATGGTGAGAAATACAAAAAATGCATTTTCGCCCTAAAATACTTCCTGGACAAAACTCTTGAAAGCAAAAAATTTGAAGACATTATTCCTCAATATATGGATCACATATGGTATATATATAAGGTAAGGGGGCAACTTGATCCCAAATCAGCTGATTTCTGCCTATTTTACGAAAAAAAACTTTAAAAAAACCCGACTGGCAGCAGCGACCAGAGTTCAATCCCTGATTGGTTCAAACAATTTAAAGCGGCAGCTGAGGAAATAAAAGAAGCGAAGATCATGAACATCAGCGAGATCACCAAAAAAATTATTTGTTCAGAGGGAATATAAATGTTTGTAGAATCTTCTTCCCAAAGGCATCGTGAAATAATAACGAGGATTAGTAAAGCACTCGGAGGACTTCAAGCGCAAAATGGGTTAGTGCAGTGGATGTTAAAAAAAATGGATGAGTCCTTCACAACCGAGGAAATAGGTAAAGAAGTGGGCATCTTCAGAGTGATGATGAATGAAGTTTTCAAGGTATACCTGCTGCCTCTAACAAAGGTCGATATCATACACGATGATGGGCGCAGTATTATTTTTGTCAAAGGAAATGTTGTATTTCTTAGCAAAGTTATGGATAAAATGGAAAGAAGAAAAAAAAAGAGAAAGACGTACAGGAAATCAGAATTGTTGGCCTAACATCCGTTCATATAGATTGGGATTTGGCCAATGACACCTGGCATGGAATCAATGTAGGTCTCGTTACTGACAAACTTATCGTTTGTGCCAATGAAAACAAGAAAATAGTATGGGATGTATCCGGCAAACATGCTATCGCCAAATCAAGACGTATGCTATCATAACATTTATATATTATTGCAATCATATTGTGTTACACAATTTTTATGTTCTTCAACTTAGAAGATAAATTAAGCGCAGGCGAAAGCGGAGGTAATGTTCATATTATGTTATCGGAGCTGATCAATGGACGATCGTATCCCATGGAGAGAACGGATGTTCTGGTCTCAAGTGGACGGCGGAAGAACTTGAAAACAATAATTATATAATAATATAATATTATTGAATATTACTGAATAACAATTATTATATTGTGAAATATGATAATGCATTTTCATTTAAACAGTTATTTAAGGCATTTAATCAAAGGAACTGGCTGGGGTTAGGCGGTCTAACAAAACCATTCTGTACACAATTTTATCCAAATATTTTTATACCACCTGAGGCATGAGAAAATTAGACCTAACTACCCAACCCCATTTATGGTAGTTTAGCTCCAAACCTGCCCCATCTCTATTTTAAAAAAGTTAACAATTAAAATGTTTTGCCTGCAAATCGCTTTTTAAAAACATGAAGGTGGTTTGCTTTTATTTGCAGAATACCATGAGGATACTGTAGATTGTACCGTAGTAGGTAGTACTAAGACGTAGGGATCTGCCTAATTTGCTGTAATCTTGGACTCTGCTCTCCTTCTAGAAGAATGGGCGATTTGGATAGCTACTTCTACGGGAATAGCGCGTCGCCCATTTTCGGGCTTATTCGGGAAGCTCTGATGTTGCTAAATGGAACCACGTTTTAAAAAGGAGATTAGCGATGACACGACTCTTAAAAAGTAAATCAGAAAATATAAATCATTGTCATAATTAATCAATTGCTTATAACCAAAGTGTGCACCCAGATTGAAACCCAACTGACGCTGAAGGGGAAAACCAACACCCTGTATCTCTGAACAGCTCCGTACTGAAAACCAAAATGTCTTCCTCTATCAGCAAAAAAGCTACCAGACGTTCGTTTTTAGTTTTTAGGCAAATAGATGAGAAAATAAATAAATTTTATTGTGTGTTTGTTTATTGACAATAAAATATATCTTACGCTTTATTATTCTGTGTTTTTTTTAGACGAAAGTCTC
This sequence comes from Daphnia carinata, assembly GCF_022539665.2. Classification (NCBI taxonomy): domain Eukaryota; kingdom Metazoa; phylum Arthropoda; class Branchiopoda; order Diplostraca; family Daphniidae; genus Daphnia; species Daphnia carinata. The sequence goes on from NC_081332.1 coordinate 180,229, forward strand.
CTTGGTTTATCAATGAAACATAATTATTTTTAAGAAACTGAGAATTCAATAATTGGATTCGAATTCGTCTGCCACAATTCGTTTAGCAAAGGTAGAACAGCCGTAAGTCAGGGGGCCAGAAGGCGTTCAGTAAGTAAATAAAAGTCACATATAGTCAAATGCAAGCAATTCTTAATACAATTACCTTTTTCCATTTTTCCACCTTATATTTTTTTCATTGTAGTGCTATCGATATACTTTGTTATTTTGAATGCTAGATGTCGTTTTCGGTGTCCATACGAAAATTATCGCAGAATGATTGCAAGCTGATCGGGATAAAAAAATTGGTCGGAACGGCAAGTCTGAACTCAACATTTCCGGTACTACTTTAGTTGATCGATTTAACATAATAGCGATCACTATTGCAATTTGTTTGAAACTATAATATTCAGCGTCATTCTAGTGGAAAAAAAGCTAAATGCAGAGAAAGGGAATATGGACAACTCAGTGCTATAAGACAGACTTGGCAGGGTTTCCAAGCAAATTTCACTAACATTTTCGCCATAATATGGCAACGATGCTGTTTGTGAAGTATTTTATCATACCGGTTTCCCCTTTTCGAGATTGGTTGGGGGTACAACTCTGCGTAACTCGAAAAATGGATAATTGTGTTATTCATTGTCTATGATTTAATGACCCTGAAATGAAATGGGCGGGTATGGTTCGATAACGATAGTTGCGTGTAATAGCTAAATAAAACTAATCAGGATACTGTTTCCGAGGGTACCGCGGCTTGGGGATTCTCCTATCAAGTCCCACATAGCACCGGGTTGCCTGTAAGATATGCCAAGGATGTCCCATAGTCCGAAAGACATCCCTGACTAAAACAGGCCGTCTCAAAGATATCCGGTCAGGCCTACTTTGGTACAAAGACAGCTCTGTCCAAAAAAGGACGTCTCAAAGATATCTGGTCAGGACTTCCTTAGGTCAACGGAATAGGAAGACTAAAAAGTGACGTCTTAAAGACGTCAAGGCAGGCTTAATTAAGGACAAGACGATTCGAAAGCTAAAAAAAAAATGTCTTAAGGATGTCCCCGGAAAGACTAACTCGGGACCTAGGACTAAGATTAAAATAAGATATTCTTAAGACGTCCAAGATCAGACTATCTCAGGACAATTGCTGAAGAAAAAAACGGGATCAGAAGAAGGTGTCGTTAAGACGTCTAGATAGGGCGAATTTCCTACAGCTTTATCAGTGAAGTTAAAGGCAAAATGCAGGTGTTTTCTAGACGTCTTAAAATATCTTAAAGAAGTCTTTTAAATGTGCTCTACACGCCTGTTGGGTGTTTTTGAGATGCCTTGTAGACGCCTATACCCGAAAATTTAAGTCGCCTCTATCAGTCTATTTTTAAGGGGTATAAACAGCGTAAAAAACATATCATCAGTTATTGCGTGAAAATGAACATAAAACAATCAAAATTCATTGTTTCTTTATTGTCGGACTTCTTTGAAAACGAAAGAAGACTTCCAACATTTCGAGAAGAATTGTTGAAACCTGCTGACGTCCGAAACGTGCAAAGTACAGCAAACAAATCGTGATGCTTTTTTACATGTCCCTATTTATTTACTTGATCCTGTATTGGCCGTATGGCCCCGCAATGTGTTGATGTACACTGCTAATTCAAGAATATATTACTTGTCATGTAATGATGTGGACTCTTGTTACCATTTTAGGCCTCATATCTTCGTAAAGTTTTTGACGTCATATTCCATTTTTTATGACGTCTGTCAGATGTCTTTAACCATATTTTAGACGTCATTTTCTATGCATTTGGGCGTCATTTTCCATTCTCTGGGACGTCGTGATCCATACCCTAGTAGCACGCGGTGCCGTTTTGGTACCCGAAAGGTGCCGTACATACCGGAAATGCATCCGCACCGATTTCAGGCACCAAAACGGCACCAAAATGGTACCCGTTTGCAGGATAGGGGAGACCGGATCCATGTTGGACACCGTTCCAAGTTGGACAGTGCCGCAAAAAATATAAGTTGTAATAACAAAAATATAATATTTATAATTTTTGTTTGAAACAGGTTTTTTTAAATAGTGTAAAAGTTTGAGTTTCGTGTCTTAATTATTTACTGAGTTATTTAATAAACAAAAAAATGAGAAAAAGTTTGTATTTTTTTTGGTTCCTTATTGGTGATTTTTTCCTAAGTTATCTTACAATTATTTGTTTATAAATAATGGCAATAAGTAGAGCAGAGATTAATTAATAATATTTGAAAGTAAAAATAATTTTAGTGATACAACTTTAAACATATCAGTTTTCCTGCGAAAGCTATTTTTTGGGGCCAAGTTGTACAGACGGCATGGGTGATATTGGACACGAAATAGGCGTGCAATGGAGGAGTTAAGTCAAAGCGTGAAAGTTTGAAATGTTTCAATTTAACGGAACATGTAGAATATAGCTAAAGTTTATTCATATTTTTTATCTAAATTTTAAAAAAATTATCGAAATGTGTTGGTTCCGCCTCCTCCTATGTCTTCCCTATCAGTAAAATAAAAATATTTCAGGTATAACAAAAGTCTTTTATTTCATGTAAGATCTTATTAAGACTGCATTTAAATTGTTCCCTAATTTAATACCAATAAGCTACAATAAAAGTAAAATTTTAAAACAACTCATTCTACCTATTTTGACCCCGTCCAAAGTGGTACAGGTGTCAGTCCAAAGTCACCCCGGTTCGGTCTAAACTCACCGCAAAATATAAATCGTAATAAATACTAAAAAAAATACATTACATTCCTGAAAAAATTTGAGGGGGTGGAGGAAAAGTAGTAAATTCATTTTTAACAAATTTTGCGAATTTTGCATAAGTGGGATAGTAAATATTGGGGTAAAACCGAAACTGTCCAAGATGGGTCCGGTCTCCCTTACTAAGGCATCCTCAAAGCGGGTATGAAAAGGGTACCATTTCGGCACCCGAAACCTTCCGCAGATGACGGAGAGAGCCGACACACGTTTAAGGCACGAAATCGGCATCAAAGCGGCATCATTTAAATGTTGTGCTCATTAAAAATGGGATACGTTTATTAGGTTAGCTTGAGTTTTGGGGGGTGGTTTCAGCGCCTTAAAATTAAACTTGCGCTTAAAAAAAAATAAAGAGCTAGAAAAGTGGGAGTTAGGAAAATATATATTATTTAGCATAAGAAATGCTTAAAACAAGCATTAGTTATGATAGGACTTTAATCTTAAATAATTCATTTCCTTAAAAAATTAACAAATCATACTTAAGTTTGAAAATAAAAAACATTTAGCATAATTGGTTTAATTGCTTTTGAGGAAACGAAAGTTTAACTTAATTTTGACTTCATCTTTAGGTTTTTTAAATTCTGTTTCTGACCTGTTGTCGAAAAAAACTTAAGTATTTTTCTAGATTTCTATTTATATTGTTCGGAAATATTAGTTACAATATAAATAGAATCGTCCAGTGGAAAGAACATCCGACTGTGGTGCGGGAGACCTGAATTCGATCCCAGCCACAGCCGTTTTAGCAACGGGGCCAAAACGGTGCCGATGTGCTACTAGGGTAACTACGGAAGTCTTAAAGGCAACTATAAAATATTTTTGGGAATTCGCCTATGTAAAACAACATCGTCATGAACGTCTTTCATGCATCAAAATGAAAACTTAAATTTGTCCGCAGATTGTCTTGAAAGTTATCTTAAAGATACTACTAGTCCCGGACATTTGGACGAAAGGAAGGGGTCTTAAATATTACCTAAAGAGCTCCTCGGGATCTCCTTACTCGGGACGATCGGACATCCTCGGAATGTTTTAACGACAGCCCAGTGCTATGTGGGGTTGTGTTACATTCACTTTATAAGAACTATAATGTTGCCTATACTTTCTTAAATATAAAAAAACTATTTATGAAGAGCTTAATGATTAGTGAAAAAATACCGAAGCTGAAATTCTAGGAAAACAATGTGGTTATAATGGGGAAATTACTAACCTATAGATATATAGATCTACTTTTGCTGTCAGCCGGAGACTTTTGCCCGTCCTAATGACTAAAAAGAAAAAGCCAGAGACTGAATTAGTTTTTAAGTAGCACATGTAGGCTTAATCTGTAAAGTAATCTATTGTTTTATATGTTAAAGGCGTCTGACTTTACTGCTTTAATTTGTCTTTCGATATTTCACTAACAGAGTCTGTGAAAAACGAATGGCTCTCGTATCCCATATCCCCATAAGGCCACAACCACCCGCCACAACGAGTTGGCACGAAGTTTCTAGAAACGAAAGGGGATTTATTTAACAGTGTCCTGTCTGAATTTTTCGGTTAAGCGAATTTGGCTAGTGCAAAAGGCGTTGAGCAGTTCGGACGAAATCTTTATATGTACACTGACTGAAAATAATTGAAAAATCTGTCTCCCTTGTATACAGATATTTGGGCATAAAAAAATGTAATGCGCTATTTGCTTAAGGACACTTTATCGTATGAGGAAAAAACAGGCTTTAACAACAGCGTAGTTATTTCCTGTAAGCAAGGCTGATTTCAAAGAACAATGCGAGGACGTATGCAACTTTACATGGGCAACAGACACTACAACGTAACAAGGATTGCCGGAGAAATAGGACCTGGAGAAATAGGACCCGGAGATTTAGGACCCCAAAATAGGACCTGGAGAATTAGGATCCGGAGAAATAGGACCCAATTTTCAAACATTTTTTGGAGGGTCCTATTTCTCCATCATAAGGGTCCTATTTTTCCTTGCTCTTGGTCCTATTACTCCTATTTAAATATCTATATGTTCCATGGTGGAAAGGGAGAACCGGACGGATTATGTAGTTTTCCGCACTCTAAACAGCGTTATCAATTGCTCGGGTAATCATTCCATCATAACTTTTTTGTTTGAATTGATATTTGTAATATTTTCAACTTTTATTTAAAAGTTATACTTTTTTATACACAGTGTTTGGTTTTTAGCCCTTGACATTTTGTTACTGGCGTTTCCAGTCCTAGTATCGCCCTCCCCCCCCCACGACTAATGTCCTTATTCCATGGGTCCATGGGTACTTTGCTACATTAGCAGGCAAATTATTTTTTTTTTGTATTGTGATTTGTATGGTGCATACCTTGTGAATTGTGTCTTTATTTACGTTATTTTATTTTAATGGGAAGAAAGAAACTATTAAGTGTGGAAGAAAAAGCTAATAAGAAAAAAATGTACAATGAAAATACATGAAAAGGTAATTTGCTGTAACGGTGTAATTATACTGTAGACCTTAAGTGTTGATTGTTCATCCACTAGTATGAAATCATTGGCTGCTTTTCTACATCTTTACGCAAAGCGGTTAAATGGGCTTCACGGAAAACGGAAGTAAACAAAATTAGTGGTAATTTTTAATTCTTACATATTACTTACTTATTATATCACAATGCCTGCTTTCTTATCTTTTGAATCATGAAGACATTCCAGTAGTGGTAAGTGTTGAAAATTCAATTATTGCAGCCATCGATGTCCAACAACATTTAAAACATACTTTACCACGTAATCAATTTGTTTAATTTTGATGTAATATCATACAATTTGATCCTTTCCTTTCAATCTCATTACAGATCATCTGGAAAGTGCTTAGATAGCTTTGTGGTTTAAGAAGAAGAATCAGGCATCTCAAACAAGGAAGTTAAAGCTGCACAAAAAATGTTGGACAACCGGGAAAAAGAGAGAAACATGCAGAAGAAACTCAAGGAGGGTTTGAAAAGAATAGTTTTTATGAGTCTGTGATTAATTAATACACTAAACCTTTTAAAATGAATCTCAATATTTTTTTTCTTCAAATTTTCCACAATCATGGAAGGCATGCCAGTGTACTTTTATAAAAAACTATCTCGACATGGCTTAAACATGAAAGAACACGAAGTTAGCTCATCCATGAGACAGTATCGGTCTTTCATACGATAAATCTGCCTTTTTCCTTTAGTTTATTCAGTTTATGTTCTTTCTTTTCAGTTTTCTTTTTCTTAATGTTGGCTTTTCTCGTTTTCTGTTGTTATTCTTTTCTCTTTTCCTGTTCTTCGATGCGTTCAGCCCACTTCTTTTTACTTTCTGATTTGATTTTATCTTGTTTCTTAATTGATTTAGCAAGCAATTCCACATTGTTTTTTACCTATTGCAATACAGAAAGGTTAAAATTTTTGAAGATCATACAAATATGTTTGTCAAATTGAAAGTTTACCTGAAAATCTTCAGCTCTTTGCAGAGCACCTTTTCATGCCTGTTTGTCTTCAATGCTTCTTGCATTCTCAACTTCAGCTTGGCCTTCCAAGATTTTCACTTTTGCTTTGCGTTTTTTTTATATTTTAATTGTTACCACTTTTGTATCTAAAGTGGTGTTGTTCAGAATGGGTGAGGGATTAGATAGTTCTCCTAAATCAAATTTGCTGAAACCCAGGCAGCCTTCACTGCTGAAAATTGGTGTTGGCAGTGTACTCGTTACTCTTGGTTCAGGAATATCTGTTTTGACAACCTCTGTGAGATCAGAGGTTGATGACACAGATGCTGCTTCAGTGGCTTGTGCAAATTTTGCAATTCAGGACAACTTCTTGTTATTTTTCTTTTTTAATTTCTTCTTCTTCAATTTATCTAACTCCGTTTAACTTTGGTTTTCATTGTCCTATCAGACAAATCCAGCTTTTCCCCTGAAAATAGATGGAATAAGCTGGCCAGTCTTCCTTTAATGTAAAGATTAACACATACCTGTTGAGTGTGAGGTCTTAGCTGCTAGACATTCTTCCAGTTCAACACCAACCTTATTGCTATTGAGATCTTCAACTGTAGAAACACTTTGAGTTGGAATCAGACTTGCCGCGCCGATCAATTTTCCGATCTTGATCTCCGATCCGATCTTTTGAGTTTGATCGGATCGGGCGATCCGATCAAACTGCAAAAGATCGGATCGGCAAAAATCAATTTTTGCCGATCATTTTTACCGATCATTTTTGTGCGACAACTAACGCTTAAAATTCACACCGTCTAACGAATGTTGCATTGGCTGTCACAGCGGCAGTCACTGACGGCCATTGAGGGTGAACCCTAAACAGTTTCCTTCAATTGGCATTCGCAAAAACAGTAGTGAAAAGAGCCATGCGACTGCAAAATTTACAGCTAGATGGCGAAAAGTTTGATCGCTAAAAATGATCGGATCACGATCAATTTTTTGGGATCGCCGATCCGATCTCCGATCTTTCTCAAAAGATCGGATGGGCGATCATTTTTTGATCGAAGATCGGATCGGCGATCATTTTTTGATCGAAGATCGGATCGGCGATCAATTTTTGATCGCGATCGCGGCAAGTCTGGTTGGAATATTGTTTTTTTTTTGGTCTTTTTTTATTGTTCATGGTTTCCATCTATCGGTGGAACACGCGAATCCCAATAATAGCTTTGCTGTGCTGCTATTGTCTGCTAGCATCACTAAAAATGGCGTTCAAGTTTCGCTTCATTAATCCCTATAATGGTTTCCGCTTTTGGTATGTCCACATTGCTGTTTTCACTTGTCCAGTTGCTGTGATCCTATTACAGTTAATCTTGCATAGGCTTTTTACTTCTGTTTTTGGTATTGAAATAATGGCTGAGTCTGTGGCACTAGTAAACAACTCCTACGATAAACGAAGGCTGGCTGCTTTAAAGAGGTAAGTTGAGAAAACTCTGCTACAGAAACTTACGCACAGCATTCACTCAAATTGTTGATGTGGAATATATCATGCAGGCTTATTCACTTTTAATGTTTATTTTGTTTTCTAGGAGAACATAAAATTGGTGTCAAAGATATTTTGTTCTACTGGATGATGGATTACTACTAGGATTCAAGCATAAACCAAAGCTAAACATAAGACTTGCTAAACCACTCAACAATTTTACTGTGAAAGGATACCAAATTATGAAAGTGGTAAAACATTTTACTAACAATACTTTATTGGATATCTTTACTTTGTTTTTGGATAATACCAAAGGATCGTCCAAAACAATTCACCTTTCTGATTCGAGGTCTTCAATGGATGACTGTAACTGAAAGGACTTTTCATATTGACTCTGAAAGATAAAGGTATGTGAAGGGCCAAAACCTAATTTTAAAAATATTCATGAATAGTGGTTTTCTTGTGCACGAATTAACAAAAATTGTGAGCGTAACTTTGTTCGCTCACTCTCGCGAACGGCTTCATACAGACCTGATAGCAATGATGTGGATATGCTCGTCGTTTCCGAAGAAAACGAACTAAAGGGCTCATCAACACTATTATCCCTATCTAACAAAATGGTTTCTTTGCCAATGGATGCAGAGAATGATGAATTGCAAATGAAATTTCTTGTAGCCGGAACGTCTACAAAATAGACCTCATCATTCAGGGAAGAAGGAAGTGGTACGTAGTCGAAGAGATACAAATATGTGGTTTATTAATAGTGAAGACGGTTTAACCATTTTTAACTATTTTTTATTTCAATGTTGTTCCTTTTTTACCCCAATATTTGTTTCAAACAGACTTAAGAAAACTTTGAGTTCATCAAAATGTTGGGCAAAGGTATGTTTGGAAAGATGATTCTTGGCCGAGAAAAAGGCACTGGCTACTTGTTCGCCATCAAAATCTTTAAAAAGGAAGTCATTATTGGAAAGACGAAGTTGCCCACATTCTTACGGAAAACCACGTGCCACCACCAACCATCCTTTTTCTTTTATTGTAAAACAGTTTTCATTCAATAATATCGCACCCTTTCTCATTCATATTTTTAAAACTTCGAAACAGGCATTAAAATATTCCTTTCAAACAGCTGAACGGTAGTGTTTCGTAATGGAATATGTTAACGGTGGTGAAATGTTTTTTCACCTTTCACGTGAACGAAATTTTTCTGAAGACAAAACGCGGTTTTACGGAGCGGAAATTGTTTCAGCGCTAGGTTATTTACACGATCAAGGGATTATCTGTAGGGACCTTAAGGAAACAACCTGATAGATAAATTGTTTTGTTTCTTGGAGTTTCACGTACGAAACGATTTTTTGTTACCAGCTGGAAAATTTGTTACTCGCAAAGATGGGCACATAAAGATTGCTGACTTTGGACTTTGTAAAGAGGATACCACGTACGGACGTACTGCCAAAACATTTGCTGAACCCCCGAGTACCTTGCCCCTGAAAGCGCTTGGAAGACGACGACTACGGGGGTGCAGTACGTTGGTGGGGCTTGGGTGTTATCATTTATGAGCTCATTTGCGGTCACTTTCCTTTTTACGACCGGGATCGCGACATTCTCTAAGACCGTATTCTTTTGGAAGAAGTTAGATTCCCTCGAACACTATTTCAGGAAGCGAAAGATCTTCTTGGTGGGCTTTTAGCTAAGGATCCACATAAGAGATTAGGAGGCGGCCCTGAAGATTATCAAGAAATCATTCTACATCCATTTTTCCTACCGATTTCTTGGACAGATCTTGTTCAAGGGAAGGTACGTAGGCGTGCAAGTTGTATTTGAATGTTTTGATTTTACCCTGTCTCCTACACGCAGATTCCACCACCGTTCAAGCCGCAAGTGGTAAGTGAAAGACACCCGATAATTCTGTATTTATGCTTATGCTCAATGAGAGAAATAAACTATTTGTAAAATTGATAAAACTCTTACGAATGTTTGCGTAATCCATTTTTAATTACTTAATACTTAAATTGAAAATTTTAGGGAACTAATTCCTAAGTGTGAAATGCATGCTAAGGAATTAAAAATGCGATAAAGAAATAAATGGTATTTGAATCAAAATTGAATTATAGTAGTCTTTTTCTTTTGTCCTTGCTTCAGACGATAGTTTGTGTAAGATTGTAATATTATTCCTATATACATAATTCATCAAATGTTAGTAATACTGAACTAGATTTCATGATAACAAATCTCGTTCCTAGCACCCACCAAAAACCCCACGGAACTCATTCAATTTTCGTGCTTACCATGTAGGCCTAGTTCTTTCCTTTGTCCACAAAAGGCAAAAACAATATTTTGCGCAAGGGCAAACAGTGTTTCATTATTAAATTAACGTTTCTTAAATTATTTTTATATAATAATTTTCTTATTTGTCTGTGTATTAAAAGGTACTTATACGCCCTCCCAAGAATCCTCATTGAGGCATGAAGAAAAAAGGAAAAAAAAGTGAATAAGGACATTAGTAAGGGATGGTAGGCCTGAAAACACCAGTAAGAAAATGTCAAATGCAAAATTCCAGATACTGTGTGAACAAAATTACTTTTTTATTAAATGAGCTCTAAAAAGCAATAGATAAAGCATATAATCATGCAAAAACATTACGAATACTAATTCAAAAACAAAAGTTATGATGGAGTAAAAACACGTCATATTGATAACGGTGTTTGAAGTGCAGAAACCTGTATAAGCCGTTCGGTTTTCTTCCTAAATATCGGACAAATAATGCTCGTTCGATATTTGGCGTTTTTAAGCTGGAGAAACAGGACCAATACCAAGGAAGTATAGGATCCTTATGATGGAGAAATAGGACCCTTCAAAAAATGTTTGAAGATTGGGTTCTATTTCTCCGGGTCCTATTTCTCCAGGTCCTATTTTGAGGTCCTATTTCTCCGGCTACCCGTAACAAGTCTACGTAAAACTAGTGGTAGGCTTACTATATCATTAAACAATTCTCGCATTAACCCCTGCCTTCGCAGACAAAAAGCAGTCCACTTAAAAGTAGCCTGTTAGAAAGAACAACTTCACAAAACTAAAGCGCTCCGTTTCAAATTTTTTTTACAAGTTTGTTATTCCCCAGCTTCTTGTTGCATGAACTGCCTCTGGGTTTTTTCACATTTTAAATTAAAGGTTAATTGGAAAAAAAATTGCAAAATTATTGGCTAAACCTTTGTACATTTTATTAAAACTAGAGCTTAGTCTATTCAAAGTTGAACTCCATGAGTTTCTTTTGACTGCGACAATTGCTGCTATGACGGATGCATCTGTTACATTCTCCTAGCTCCCGTGGTTATTTAATATTGAGCTAGACACAACAATGGAGTAATAATGAATAAATTGGTTTCACTATGATTTTCAATTGGGTTTTACTTGTTTTGTAGAGATACAGCATGAAATACAATAAAGACGCATCCTATGGTATCAGGCCGAAAAATGCAATGTCCTTGAATATTTTACGAATGTATACATTGTAAGTTACGGCGAACAACCATACACAACACGCACATCCTTCCCAGTAATGTTTTCGTTCGAAAAGAGTGAGCGCAGATTAGATGTTTGGTATATAGTTTTCAAATAATCGGATATGGGAAAAGTAAAAGTTACCAACCGCCTAGATTTATGAATTTTTCAACGAAGCTTTAAATTCGAAAGACTTTCCTTAAACAGATCAGTTGTACACCGTTGGTCGCACTCACTCCATCGGACATCACTTCCGAACGGCACGCTGTACCGGGGACTTTAGAATTTTTGTCACAGCAACATTCTGTAACATGAGTACCAGGTAATGAAAACAAGGCGAACAAATATAGAAGCTCTTAAATATTCTTTGTATCACACATGGTAATCAAGAACAAAAAGATTCTGGTTTTCACAATTTGCCTGCTGGATCTTCTTCAGTTTGGTAATGGCAGTGAAATGTAACCCTATCGCCGATCATCAATTCACGAAAGTCGAAGGTAAAAACTGGCTTCTTCCTACAAGGTATTTTTCACACGAACATTTTTTAAAATTATTTTTGGAGCTATATACGTAGAATAAATCAATTTACATTATGTAAGAGAAAAGCAAACGGAAAACCAATAATTTAAATAGAGCTTTAAGTAAACTCCAATAATGAAGAAAAAAAAATTCAGAGTTGTGAAAACATGTTTGAAGTGGGATTGAACATATTGAATAGGGTTCTTTATTGAATGTAGGGGTCTATGGAGCAGCCTCGTCATTAATTGAAGCAATGGACCTGAGTGTTGACCCGTGTCAAGATTTTTTCCAGTATGCATGCGGTGGGTGGATAAGGAAAAATCCTATCCCTGCGACAAAATCTCGGTGGACCCAAATCGATGTTTTACGGGAACGACTAGCGAATGATTTGAAAAGTAAGACATTTGTAAAATCGAGCGATGTAATAATTTTCATGGTTCATCGAATATTTCGAATTACTCGAAGACATTTTAGAGCAAGACCATGACGCCAGAGACCCAAAACCTTTGAACAGTGCAAGAGATATGTACAAGGCCTGCATGAATACGCGTAAAATTTCTTTTCCATTTTTGAAATGCATGATTTAATTTGGGATTTTCCCATATATAAAGGTGCTATTCAGAAGCTAGGGTTAAAGCCGCTGACTGACGCTTTGGAGAACTATGGTGGTTGGCCAATTACGTCGGCGGCAGGTATTCACGAAGGGATCCGTTTTGATTGGAAAGTTGTGACAGCTTCAATTCGCAAACGTTACCGTATATCTTACCTGATTTCCGTGTACAACGATCTCGACAACTACGATACGAAAAAGAATTCAATTTACGTACGTATATCGGTCTATAGCTTAAAAAGTGGTTTTGCAAATAAGTTTAATGAGCGGCAGCTAATGACTAAAAGCATATTTGCGTTAAAAGATTGATCAGGGGTCGCTTACCTTGCCACACGAGATTTTGCTGAATTCTGAAGATTACCCCAAAATCATGGAGGCTTATTTTGTTTATGTTTCGGAATCGGCAAAGGCCATTCGCAATTCACTCGGAGGTGACGCAACGGATGGACAAATTGACTTGGATGCCCGCGATCTATTGCAATTTGAATTTGAACTAGCCAAAGTAAAACATCTTTATTTAAATATTATTTTTTTTAAATATCTCTTTATTTAAATATTATTTTTGTAAAAATATTCTTGTTTTTCAATTGTCTTACCCAATTTTTTCGTGGCTGGGGCTGTTTCTCAGATCACCACACCTGCAGAAGCAAGGCGAGATAGCACTCGCATGTACAATCCCATGCTCTTAATGGAAATGCAAAAATGGACTGATGGATTTTCTCATAAATCACCCCAAGCTCAAGTATAGCCTAGCGATGGAACCTCGTGTGGTTATAGGACTTTAGCATTGCATCGCAAATCTATTTTATCTAGGTGGACTGGTTCCAGTATCTCAACACAATTTATTCAGTGGCTGGCGTTGCCATTCCCACCGATGAACGCATTATCGTCGTAGAGGTAGAGTACGTGAGAAATCTTCTGGCGCTTTTGGAAAACACGTCCCCGCGCATTATAGGTATAAACTAGCTTATATAGCCTATGGCTAGAAACGATAATAATAGGCAAGTTTGACAATGCATTGTTTTACCACTTCAACCTCCAGTAAACTACGTCATGTGGCGATTGGTTAGAATATTAGCACCTGGAACTGCCAACCAAATGAATATCTTGTCTATCAATTTTTCTAAAGCCCTCTACGGCAATCCTCAGTCAGAAACTCGGTAAATAAGTAATTTTGTTATCTAAATATTTCTAAACATTAGAGATTACACGACGGAGAAAACTGATTTGAAAACAATAGATCAAATAGCTGCGCTAACGAAGTCAACAGTATGTTCGGCTATGCAGTGGGCGCAAAATATGTAGAAAAACATTTTCAAGGAAGTATCAAGACGCAGGTAGACCTACCAATCTATTACACATTTTTTCCCATATTTACTTAACATATTTTAGTATCAGTTGTAAATAAGCTACTAAACTAATCGAGTTAATAATAAACAAATAAAAACGTTTCAGGTTGAATCAATGATCAAATACCTCAAGGCCGCATTTGTGACATTGATTGACGAAGCCGAATGGATGGATGCTACAACAAAAGCTATCGCCAGAGAAAAAGTAGATGCTATGGTTGAACTAGTGGCTTTTCCAAACTGGATTAAAAAGAAAGAAGATGTGGAGTCATTTTATTCCGACCGGGTATTTATTTAATGAACCTTAGAATTCTAAATGAAAATAAAAAATAAGAACGGCCAATTTACACTTTAAATAAAAAGGGGCTAATAATTGTCTTGTTGCTAGCCACCCGTCTCTAAGGAGGAACATTTCGAAAACATTCAAAGTGTTAATGCCTGGCTGACGAAAAATGGGCTTATGAGCCTGCGACGTAAAACAAACCGAACTCGGTAGGCTAAACGATAATCGAACAACATTTTACCACTTGAAACTCTGTTTACATTGTTCCGCAGCAGTTGCAGGGAATAAGCTGAAATTTTTTTTATTCCGTTATATTTCAGATGGATTACTTTTCCTTCAATAGTCAACGCTTTTTACGCCCCAAAATACAATTCTATTAGTATATTATCTTTTGTTTTTCCCTTCTGCATCTATTGTACCTAAGGTAAAGTTAAATTTTTCTAACTAGGTTTCCCAGCAGGAATCTTACAACCACCATACTTTGGGTTGAACGGGAGATCTTCGTGAGTATGCGATTTTTGGTTAAATAAGATATTTCTGCCATATGATTTCATAAAAAAGCCTCTAACTTTATCGGACATTCAAAATCTAGTTCGATGAATTACGGTGGTATTGGAGTCGTCATTGGTCATGAAATAACACACGGTTTCGACGACAAAGGTATGGTAGGAAAATGAGCTTGGCAAGGGTTTGGCAACTCTCTGGCAAAGTATACGGGATTCTAAATTTTAGACTAGATTCACCAGACATTTTGGATTAAGATTCGTAACTTGGATTAAGGTTCACACAAGCTGTGGCTTAGGTTCCAAATGGTTCTTGGCAGGTGTGTAGGAAAATTAAATCAGTTGCCAAACCTTCGAGATTGGCCTTCAACCCATTTTTGTGACATTGACGCCAGAATGCATCCGAGAAATTCTTTAACTAATCTGTTTTCTATATGTCTGCGTGAGATGTATAGGCCGCCAAAACGATAAGTACGGCAATACTGCTAACTGGTGGACGGAGAACACATTGGCGCAATATCAATCGAGAGCAAAATGTTTCGAAGACAAATACAATAATTACCTTGTTTTAAATGGAACTCAAGTAAGAAATTTGATACGTTTCGAAATCTAGACCTTTCTACAAAAATATCCACGTTCTTTTAATAGAAACATTTTTTTATTTTCAGTTGAACGGCCTTACCACGCTAGGGGAAAATATTGCTGATTACGGTGGAATACGCGAGGCATTCGTAGCCTATCGTAACTACGTCGCAGCCAATGGAATCGAGTCTGTTCTGCCAGGTTTGGAAAGGTTTACTTCCGAACAGATATTTTTCCTATCCTTCGCTAATACTTATTGCGGCATCGAAACTCCAGAAAAGCTTCTGAATCAAATAATGAATGACCCGCATAGTCCCAACCGTTACAGAGTTATAGGGACTCTCTCCAATTCAGAAGATTTCGTTCGCGAATTTAACTGTGTGCCTGGTACTCCAATGAACCAACTTAGAAAATGCACCCTTTGGCGCTGATTCTGTCATTATGTGTTACAAGTTATTCTACAAATAAATTGTTTTCGTTAAAGTGATCGTCACAGTTTAATACTATATAACCGTATATAATTTTTCTCATTAGGCATTATTGCTTTAATATTATGGAATGGGCATCGAGAATCAAATTGGTAAAATCAATGATTTCATCTGCACTCATGGTTAATTTGTCAGCTCAAATCTCATCCAGTACAAGAAGAGGCCCGTGTGTAACAGGCGGCTAAGAAATGGTTTTTCATTTTTTTTTGCTCGAACGTGGCTCCTGGCCCATTTCACACAGTGATAGGCGCTGCTATTAAATATGATAAAATCAGGGCAAAAAAAAAAAAGTCGTTTACACGACAAATCCTGGTTTCCTGTGTAATGGGGAAAAAGCTCCAGGATAACTCAAAAACTTTTAGTCTAAGACATCAAATTTTTTCTAAAAAATAAACAGCCTAAATTACTGTTAGCCCAAATTTTTGTACGAAATCCATGTCGTACTTCCAGAGGCAGAATTTTTGTTTCATTTGCCCGAGTTCCATTTACGCCCATCTTCATCTATCTTGCTTGGTGCGGATGGAAGCATCATTCAAAAGAAGTGTGATCACTTTCAGAGCTTCGTAGCGAAGACGTTGGAAAAATCATAACTGTAAAAAATAATATGAGTTAAATGAAGACTAAATAACAGCAAAAGAAATACTGAATGAAAGATTGCTTAAAAAGCTATATACCTCCTACGCTACTTGTTCTTTTAACGTTAGGGTCCAATGTCCGTTCATAATGGAAGAAGTAGGGGAGACCGGACCCATCTTGGACAGTTACGATTTTATTCCATTATCTACCATCCCACTTACGCAAAATTTCGAAAATTTGTTTGAAAATAAATCTAGAACGCTTCCGACATCTCCTGAATTTTTTTCGAAGATGATATGTAATTTTTTTTTAAATTTATAACGATTTTTACCTAACGGTGAACTTAGACCGAATCGGCGTGACTTTGGGCGGACCGCTGTCCCACTTTGGACGGGGTCAAAAGAGGTAGAATCAGTGCTTCCTATCTTTTTTTTTTTACGCTGTAGATACAGTTACTGTAAAAAAAAATTTTAAATACAAAGTTAAGTTAAGATATTTTGTAAATACCGAAAAAAATGCTTCGATACAAGATACTACCGAAAAAACCAGTTAAGATAAGATATTTTAAAAATTTTTTAAAAATTCTCATTTTAGGCTAAAGATAAGATAAAATAAGATACAAGATACTTAGTAATAACGCAAAACTAAATAAAAAAATTCTGAATCGAAGATTAATTGAAATTCTGGGTTGCATCAAATTTGTAGCTTCATAATTCATTTATTTTTGATCCACATCCACGAGACAAGGGATGACTAAAACAATGAGACCCGAAAATTTTATTCCAAATAAATGAACTTGTCGCCGCTAGATGGCGCCGAAAGTATCTTGTATCTTTTCGGTAACTTTAGGCTAAAATTGGCTTAGCATAAGATAAAGATACTTTTTTTTGGCTCAAATTGACGCCCGATACAAGTTATCGAAAAGATGCCGGAAGTATCTTAACTTTTGCCATTCTATCTTATCTTTTCCGAAAGATAGGATCCACTGGGTAGAATGAGTTGTGTAAAAATTTTGCTTTTATTTCTAGTTTTTGCTGTTAACTTAGCGAACAACTGAAATACAATCTTCAAAGAGATTACCTGAAATAAATGACTTTTATTATGCCTGAAATATTTTCATTTTACTGATAGAGAAGACATAAGAGGAGGCGCAGCCACCACAGTATCGATAATTTAGTTATTTCAATTTATCGATCGATTTCCCTGATTCATTATTTGTAATATCATGGCTGCGTCAGTTGACGAAACTTTGAAATTGTTGAAACAGTTGAATAATACAGAAAAGTATTACATTTTTTTCCAAAATAAAATGTTTTTATGTAAGATTAAAAATATAAATAAGCATTAGCTATATCATAAATGTGCCGTTAAATATTTAAAACCTCCGCGCTTTGACTTGACTCCTCCCTTGCACGCCCAATTCATGTCCAATACAACACATGTCGTTTGTACAATTTAGCCCCCAAAAGCAGTTTCACAGAACAACTAATGTGTTTATAATTCAATAGCTAAGATTATTTTGATTTACAAATATTATTAAGAAACCTCTGCTCTACATACTGCCAACATCTACAATCGTATAATTATAAAACAACATAGGAAAAAATTATCGACAAAGAACAAAGAAAAATACAGATTTATTCTAATTTTTATTATTTGTTGAAAACTCAATAAATAATTAACTCTGTTCAAATAATAAACTCCTGTTTTGGCCATTCGTTAAGTTTCTTAACCAGTCACTCACGGAATGTGTGAAGTTTGTACAGAAAGAAACCTTTGGGATGTCTTAACCGACGAAGCGTGGTCTTTTCTACAATACTTCACTTAAAGAAGGCATCCCTTCTATTTCGAGGAAGGAATTTGGTTCACTTGGGATGTACAAAACATTTCTTAGCCTTGCCAGGTCGCTGAATCCTACCATCACGGTGACGGTGTTCATAAGTGTATGTTAAGTAAAAAGAATCGTGGTCTTTTCCAGTTGCCAGTTACTTTGGGTAAAGTAACATTCAGAACACAAGTAATTTGCTTAAACGAATTGGGGAAATAAATTTCTTATCCATTTGTTAAACACTTGGTTAAGTTTCTTAACTAGTCACTCATCATTCGCCAGTGGATGTGTGGCCCAATGGATAAGGCGCCTGCCTACGGAGCAGGAGATTCCAGGTTCAATCCCTTGCACGTTCATTGAAGACGTGAAATGTAAAGAACATTGATTGATAATGGTTTTTGAAGCCGTGTTTAACTGGAGTGATGGTGTGGTCTTAGAGGTCGTGCCAGCAGTCAAGTGGCCTGAAGCTTTTGTCTCAATCCATATTTAAGGCCAATACAGCAACGTTTCGCAAAGTGGGAGACTAGCTTAGTGGAGATTGCTGCAAAATGGGAATGTGTGAAGTTTGTACAGAAAGAAACCTTTGGGATGTCTTAACCGATGCCGAAGCGTGGTCTTTTCTACAATACTTCATTTTCAAGACTGGAGGCATCCCTTCTATTGTTTGGTTCACTGAATTATCGTACAAAACATCATATACATTTTCAAGCAGCTATTGTTTACCTAATACATCATATACTACAGTGAAATATAAGGAAGCTTTGCATTTGCCGTCAACAAAGCTACTAACAATTACAAATCAATTTTAATTATTTTGTACCATGAAGGACTTCTTTTAATGAGTCTGTTATTAGTGAAGACACTAAACCTTTTAAAATGAATCTATGATTTTTTTTCTTCAAATTTTCCACGATCATGGAAGGCATGCCAGTGTATTTTCATAAAAAACTATCACATGTCTTGCACATGAAAGAACACGAGTTTAACTCATCCATGAGTCAGTATCAGTATTTCATACGATAAATTTTGCTTGTTTTGATTTGGTTTAATCACTTTATGTTCTTTCTTTTCAGTTTTCTTTTTCATAATGTTGGCTTTTCTCTTTTTCTGTTGTTATTCCTTTCTCTTTTCCTTTTCTTCGATGCGTTCAGCCCAATTGTTTTTTACTTTCTGATTTGATTTTATCTCGTTTCTTAATTTATTTGTCAAGCAATTTCACACAGTCTTTTACCTATTGCAATACAGAAAGGTTAAAAGTTTCGAGACCTTACAAAAGTGTTTGTAAAATTTAAAGTTTACCTGAAAACCTTCAGCTATTTGCAAAGCACCATTTCATGCCTGTTTCTCTTCAATGCTTCTTGCATTCTGAACTTCAGCTTGGCCTACCAAGATTCTCACTATTGGTTTAAGCTTTTCTTCTTCATTTTAATCGTTGCCACTGATGGATCTAAAGTTGTCTTTTTCAGAATGGGTGAGGGATCAAATAGTTCTCCAAAATCAAATTTCATGAAAACTAGGCAGCCTTCACTGTTGAAAATTGGTGTTGGCAGTGTAATTGGTAATCTTCTTTCAGGAATTTCTGCTTTGACAAACGCTGAAAGACCAGAGGTTGAAGACACAGATGCTGCCTGGGTGGCTCGTGCAAGTTTGGCAATTCAGGACCTCTTCTTCTTATTTTTCCTATTTAAATTCTTCTTCATTTCGTCTAATTTCTGTTTAGTTTGGTTTGTGTTTTCTTATCAGATAAATCCAGCTTTTTCCCTGAAAATCAATGGAATAAACTGGCCAGTCTTCCTTAAATGTAAAGATTAACACATACCTGTGAAGTGTGAGAGCTTAACTGTTGGACGTTCTTCCATTTCTTCAGGATTGGGAGCATGGTTCCTGATGTTTTTTCAGAAACAACTGGCACATCCACATCATTGCTATCAGGATCTGTATGAAGCTGTTCAGCAACATGATCAATAGCAGTCATCCATTCTTCCCTAGAATCCAACAACAAAGTTATGCTCACAATTTTTGTTATTTCATGTAGAAGAAAACCACAACATATGAATATTTTAAAAATTAGGTTTTGACCCTTCACATACCTTTTTTTTCAGACTCAATATGAAAACTCGTTTCAATTGCATTCATCCATGGAAGACTTCAAATCAGAAAGGTTGATGGTTTGGATGATCCTCTGGTATCATGCAAAAACAAAGTAAAGATATTCTAAGATGTATTGGTTAGTAAAATGTTATACCGCTTTCATAATTTGGCATCCTTCCACAGTAAAATTGTTGAGTGGTTAAGCAAGTCCTATGTTTGGCTTTGGTTTATGCTTGAATCCTAGTAATAATCAATAATCCCGTATAACAAAATATCTTTGACGCCAATTTTTTATGTGTTCTCCTAGAAAACAAAATAAACATTGAATGTGAATGATAATTCATAATATATTCCACATCAACAATTTAAGTGGAAGCTGCACGTAAGTCTCTGTAGAAGAGCTTACTCAATTTACCTCTTTAAAGCAGCCAGTCGTCCTTTATGGTAAAAGGAGCTTTTGGTAGAATCTATTGCACCGAAACATTTTGTTGTAATAACGGCCTTTTCCCTTCTTTCGCCGAATTCTTTCGGTACTAGCTTCGATGCTAGCAGACAATAACAGCAAAGCTATCAATGATATTCGCATACTACACCGATAGATGGAAACCATGAACAATAACAAAGTAACTAAATTTTGTTGAATTTGTATTATAAGACTTAAAATTTTTTAAAAATTTCAATAGACAATCTTAAGAGTTTATTTTACTACGTTTGTTTTTTGTACTACCCTTCATACGATTTTTTGGATACCTACTCTGCTTATACTGCCCTCAAGCGGAGGCGCCCTGAACCTAGATTTGGGCTTGAAAATGTCGAAGAACCTAGGCTATTGTTATTTTCTTTAGAGAACGACATTAAGATTGTCGATTGAAATTTCAAAACAAAATTTATGCTTGTATTACAAATTCGAAAAAATTTTTTCTTTTTTTATTGTTCATGGTTTTCATCTCGGTGTAGCGTGCGAATCCCAATGATAGCTTTGCTGTGCTGCTCTTGTCTGCTAGCATCACTAAAAATGGCGCCCAAGTTTCGTTTCATTAATCCCAATAATCATTTCCGCTTTTGTAATGTCCAGATTGCGGTTTTCACTTGTCCAGTTGCTGTGATCCTATTACAGTTAATCTTGCATAGGCTTTTTACTTCTGTTTTTGGTATTGAAATAAGGGCTGAGTCTGTGGCACCAGTAAACAACTCCTTCTACCATAAAGGAAGGCTGGCTGCTTTAAAGAGGTAAGTTGAGAAACCTGCTACAGAAACTTACGCACAGCATTTTTCTCTAATTGTTGATGTGGAATATGTTTTGCAGGCTTATTCACATTCATTTTTTTTTTGTTTTCTAGGAGAACATAAAAATTGGTGTCAAAGATATTTTGTTCTACTGAATAATGGATTATTTCTAGGATTCAAGCATAAACCAAAGCCAAAAATAGGACTTGCTGAACCACTCAACAATTTTACTGTGGAAGGATGTCAAATTATGGAAGTGGTAAAACATTTTACTAACCAATACTTTATAGAATATCTTTACTTTGTTTTTGGATGATACCAAAGGATCGTCCAAAACCATTTACCTTTCTGATTCGAGGTCTTCAATGGATGACTGTAATTGAAAGGACTTTTGATATTGGCTCTGAAAGAGGAAGGTATGTGAATGGCCAAAACCTAATTTAAAAAATATTCATAAATAGTGGCCACCTTATGCATGAATTAACCAAAATTGTGAAGGTAACTTTGTTGTTGGATTCTAGGGAAGAATGGATGGCTGCTATTGAGCATGTTGCTGACCGGCTTCATACAGACCTGATAGCAATGATGTGGATATGCTCGTCGTTTCCGAAGAAAACGAACTAAAGGGCTCTTCAACAGTATTATCCCTATCTAACAAAATGGTTTCTTTGCCAATGGATGCAGAGAATGATGAATTGCAAATGAAATTTCTTGTAGCCGGAACGTCAAATAGACCTCATCATTCAGGGAAGAAGGAAGTGGTACGTAGTCGAAGAGATACAAATATGTGGTTTATTAATAGTGAAGACGGTTTAACCATTTTTAACTATTTCTTATTCCAATGTTGTTCCTTTTTTACCCCAATATTTGTTTCAAACAGACTTAAGAAAACTTTTAGTTCATCAAAATGTTGGGCAAAGGTATGTTTGGAAAGGTGATTCTTTGCCGAGAAAAGGCACTGGCTACTTGTTCGCCATCAAAATCTTAAAAAGGAAGCATTATTGCATTAGACGAAGTTGCCCACATTCTAACGGAAAACCGCATGCCACCACCAACCATCCTTTTTCTTTTATTGTAAAGCAGTTTTCATTAAATAATATTGCACCATTTCTCATTCATATTTTTAAAACTTTGAAACAGGCATTAAAATATTCCTTTCAAACAGCTAAATGGTTGTGTTTTGTAATGGAATATGTTAACGGCGGTGAAATGTTTTTTCATCTTTCACGTGAACGGAATTTTTCTGAAGACAAAACGCGGTTTTACGAAGCGGAAATTGTTTCAGCGCTAGGTTATTTACACGATCAAGGCATTATCTGTAGGGACCTTAAGGAAACAAAGTGATAGATAAATTGTTTTGTTTCTTGGAGTTTCACGTACGAAACGATTTTTTGTTACCAGCTGGAAAATTTGTTATTCGACAAAGATGGACACATAGAGGTTGCTGACTTTGGACTTTGTAAAGAGGATACCACGTACGGACGGACTGCCAAAACATTTGCTGAACCCCCGAGTACCTTGCCCCCGAAGTGCTTGAAGACATTGACAACGGGAGGACAGTAGATTGGTGGGGCTTGGGTGTTGTCATGTATGAGCTCATTTGCGGCCACCTTCCGTTTTACGACCGGGATCACGACATTCTCTTTGACCATATTCTTTTGAAAGAAGTTAGATTCCCTCGAACGCTATTGCAGGAAGCAAAAGATCTTCTTGGCGGGCTTTTAGCTAAGGATCCACATAAGAGATTAGGAGGCGGCCCAGAAGATTATCAAGAGAACATTCTACATCCATTTTTCATACCGATATCTTGGACAGATCTTGTTCAAGGGAAGGTACGTAGGCGTGCAGGTTGTATTGAATGTTTTGATTTTACCCTGTATGCTGCACTCAGATTCGACCACCGTTCAAGCCGCAAGTGGTGAGTGAAAGACACCCGATAATTCTGTATCTATGGTTATGATCAATGAGAGAAATAAACTATTTGTAAAATTGATAAAACTTTTACAAATCTTTGCGTAATCCATTTTTAATTACTTAATACTTAAATTGAAGATTTTAGGGAACTTATTCCTAAGTGTGAAATGCATGCTGAAATTCAAAGATCAAATCAAGATTAAATAATAGTAATCTTTTTCGTTTGTCCGTGCTTCAGACGATAGTTAGTGTGAGATTGTAATATTATTCGTATAAACATATTCATCAAATGTTAGTAATAATGTACTAGACTTCAGGATAACAAATCTCGTTCCTAGCACCCACCAAAAACCCCACGGAACTCATTCAATTTTCGTGCTTACCATGCAGGCCTAGTTCTTTTCTTTGTCCACAAAAGGCACTACGATAAGAGTAAGTATTTTGTTTTTTCGGCGTCAGTAGGTATAGGGCTAAAAGCATACCACACAACGAATGATGATTGTTCTTTATCTATGGCATAAGTATCGCAAAAGAGAAGTTACAAGGGAGACTGAGTGGGGTGGGGGGGGGAGAGAATGAGCAAGAGGTTGGACAGAACAACGCGAAGTGCGAAAAACATAGATTTCTTATATTATATTTTAAGACGCGATAGTTGTTCAAAAAACAAAAAATGTAAAAAATGAACTTTATATAACTAGTTATTAGCATTAGATAAATACTAACATAATCGAAAATCTGATTACTACCGAATCAATAATCAAAGAGCAATAATCAATAGCAAATAGCGCACATACGCTAACATTGTTTGATCTCGGCAAACCTTATAGGAGGTGACGGTTTCAGCAACCTTCGTACATTCCAACTTCCACGGAATAGGAGGTCGGAAATATATTTTGGAAAAAAACATAAAGTTTTTAGGAACTTGGAAATTGAGCGGAGAAAAAGGCCCAGTCCAAAGGGAAATAAGGCCCACTTTTGAATGTGGAAAAAAGTGGGCCTTTTTCGTCTGGGCCTTTTCCTCCGCCAATCCTTTACGTTCCATATTTCAATGATCCTACCAGGGATCAAACATGGAATCTCCTGCTCCGTAGGCAGCGCCTTATCCATTGGGCCACACATCCACTGGCGAACTTTGAGTGACTAGTTAAGAAACTTAACCTAGCTTAACTTAACCCAAAGTGAGACTGGCAGACCGAAGGAAGATTCTTTTTACTTAACATACACTTATGAACACCGTGATGGTAGGATTCAGCGACCTGGCAAGGCTTGCAGGGTTCTTTAGTGGAAATGTTTTGTACGATACTCCATTCAGTGAACCAAATTCCTTCCTCGAAATAGAAGAGATGCCTCCAGTCATTGCGGTAAGTGAAGTATTGTAGAAAAGACCACGCTTCGTCATCCGTTAAGACATCCCAAAGGTTTCTTTCTGTACAAACTCCACACATTCCCATTTTGCAGCAATCTCCACTAAGCTAGTCTCCCACTTTGCGAAACGTTGCTGTATTGGCCTTAAATATGGATTGAGACAAAAGCTACCAACGTCAGGCCACTTGACTGCTGGCACGACCTCTAAGACCACACCATCACTCCAGTTAAACACGGCTTCAAAAACCATTATCAATCAATGTTCTTTACGTTCCATGTTTTCAATGAACGTGCCAGGGATCGTAACTGGAATCTCCTGCTCCGTAGGCAGGCGCCTTATCCATTGGGCCACACATCCACTGGCGAATTATTAGTGACTAGTTAAGAAACTTAACCAAGGGCCACAACAGGTGTTTAACAAATGGATAAGAAATTTATTTCCCCAATTCGTTTAAGCAAATTACTTGTGTTCTGAATGTTACTTTACCCAAAGTGAGACTGGCAGACCGAAGGGAGATTCTTTTTACTTAACATACACTTATGAACACCGTGATGGTAGGATTCAGCGACCTGGCAAGGCTTGCAGGGTTCTTTAGTGAAAATGTTTTGTACGATACTCCATTCAGTGAACCAAATTCCTTCTGTTTACGCGAAATCGCAATAATTTAATCTGGCACCTACGCCTACCCCTCCTGTCGTTATTCCCCTCCTTTCATCTTTATTAATGTCGTCTGTTATTCGACCATGTTGCGTTAGTTCTTTGATGCCATCTAGGTAACGCTGCTCTTTCTGGAGAATTTCACTGTCGTGAGTGCGACTCCCTTTACTCTTTTCCCATCTTTCTCGAAGCCTAGCAGGTCTCAGCTATCTGTATTGTATGCTCTGTGCATGTGTGTGTGTGTGTTAAACAAATTACCCGATAAGCTTTCTGGTTTCTCTGGTAGACTTATACTTTATTGTATTTTCCCCTATCGTTCCTAACCATGCTGATCCTTCTCAGGTACCACACGCGTCTCATGTACATCGTCATATTGTATATATACTCTCACCGTTCATCACTCATCACTCATCAGTCTCAAATAAACTCTATGGCAAGAGAGAGAGAGCGAGCTGTCTAGCAATCTATTTTACTGGTTCCACATCCATAGGAACATTTGGTCCTTCGAACCGGAGCCAACAACCCTTTGTTGGCCACACTCATTCCAGGCCTCTGTGATCAGTTAATGCCCAGCAATCCTTGTTGGCCAAGTCTTCTAAATCCTCTACAACCACACAAGCCTACATCTCGTCGTCAGACAGCCGGGAACCTCCACCATGACCGACCGAGTTGTTCAACAACCACTGGAAGAGGCTTCAAGACTTGAAGAAGAGGACGCTGCGTCTACAACTAATCGGACGGAAGCACGGGCGAGAGAAGCAAAACTTAAGAGGAGGACACTCCGTCGACAAATCACTACGACGGGGAGAAGAATAGAGACTCTGATTACTAGTAGAGGCTCAAGAGGAGGAATACTGGGCCTACTTCGTAACTGTGAAGAGCTTCTGCTCAGAGCGTCCCTTCTACAGACGGAACATGCGCAGTCTCATTATTGCCGGCCGGACCCAATTAGACCGGTTGATTTCTGAGATGCGTCGCTTCTGCGACACGGAGGCGTTCGGAACGGAATTCAAGCAAGACTGTCTATCTCCCGATAATCAGAGAGCTATGGCGCTCGTGAAGGGGAAGACACGAAAATTAGCCGTCGGTTACGAGGTTCCTATCATTTGGAGAGAGGGGGAACCGGGCCTCCCGAACAATAGAGCCATGGCCGTCAATCGTTTCCAGAGTCTACTGAGGAGATTTCAACATCAGCCGCAACTCGAACGGGATTATGAGGCCGCCATGCAGAAGACCCTGGACCAAGGGTACGCATCCCGTGTTGAGGATCCGGCTGACGCGAAATATTTTCTCGCCCACCACGGCGTTTATAAAGGGACGAAGCTGAGAGTTGTGTTCGATGCTGCCGCCTCCTTCACAGGGAAAGCTCTCAACGACGCCATCATAGGAGGACCAGCACTACAACCAGCGCTGGCGGCCGTTATCACCCGTTTCCGACAGGAAGAGTGTGCCTGGGCTTCAGACATTAAGGCGATGTTTAGTCGCCTTCGTCTATCTGCGGAAGATGCGAGATTTTTCTGTTTCTTATGGAGACAGAAATCATCTGGCAACATGGTGACGTACAAGATGGATAGGTTGCCTTTCGGAGCAAGTTGTTCCCCGTTTGTAGCCATTCATACGATCCAGCGGATTGCAGAAGACGCTGGAGTAGAGGAAAAGGTGGCCGTTGCTGTTCGAGAACGGATGTACGTGGATGATTATCTGAGCTCCGCGCCAACCGTTCAAGAAGCTGTACAAGAAGCGTCCGCCGTGAGAAAAATGCTAGCGGACGCGGATTTGAACCTTCAACGTTGGGTGTCCAACTCGCCCGACTTCCTGCAGCAGATGACCGTCAGCACCAGACTGAGTTCATCAAATATTCATCAGTTGGGGAGCAATTGTGAAGAAAAGGTCCTAGGGGTTTTCTGGGACGTTCATTCCGACACTTTGGGTTTTAAAGTTGCCGAAGCGCCCGATGTCAAGTTCACCAAGATGGAGCTGGCCAGTCGAGTAGCCGGAGTTTTCGACCCCTTGGGCACCGCGTCGCCGATTATCGTGAAGGCAAAAATCCGTCTCAGGATGCTGGGACAGAGCGGACTACAATGGACGGACGTAGTAGGCGAAGAAGACGCGAGCTGGTGGCTTCTCTGGTTCAAAGAGTTGCAATATCTGAACCGAGTTGCGATGCCCCGTTGTTTATTTCCAAATCGTGAAACCCTTGAGTCGTCGGAACCTCATACTTTCTGCGACGCGTCGGAAGAGGCGTATGCGGCCGTCCTTTATGTCCAGAGTGTTTTCTCCAGTGGCCAAGTGGTGATTCGGCAGGTGAAGCCGACCAATAAGCTTGCCCCTAAAAAGACCATATCGGTGCCGAAACTTGAGCTGAACGCCGCATTGTTAGGCGCCCGTATGACCCAAGCCGTGCAGCAAGCTCTACCAGCCCATATTCATCGTCGTCGATTCTGGACAGATTCCAGTACGGTGCGCAACTGGATTCGCACCGCTGCAGCCAACTATCAAGTTTTTGTGAGTAATCGAATCGGAGAGATACAAACGATTACCGACGAAGGCGAGTGGAGATTTGTGCCTGGGCGGCTCAACCCTGCCGATGCTGCCACTCGATCCGCTTTGGATGGGGATATCTTCCCGGCCATATGGCTGAACGGACCAGATTTCCTTTTACAGCATGAAGACAAATGGCCAGTCGACCTTCCATGGATGAAGATCAAGGAAGAAATGCGGCCGGTTCGAGTGTCTTTCGCGGCCCAAGTGGAGAAAACGGATTGGTCCAAGGTCCAGCTCACACCCAGTGACATTCCGCAGCTGTGTGCGTTGGAGGGAAAATTCCTGGGTCTTGTTCGTCAGTGCCAAGAAGAGTCGTTCGCCGAGGAACTACATCGACTTCGAAAGAAGAAGGCGCTCTCCTCCACCTCCTCTCTTCTAGCGCTTGCACCGATCCTGAGTGAAGACGGACTACTTCGTTTAGGCGGGCGTGCCGGTCGGGCGCGCTTGCCGTATGATCAGCTACATCCACCATTTCTTCGGGTCGGCATCCCTTTACGGAGAGGATCGTCTTCGCTTATCATCAGAGTCTAAACCACGTCGGAACAGACTTTCTTTTGAGTTATATTCGCCAACATTTTTGGGTGACTGAAGGCCGAGAAGTGGTCAAGAAGATTCGACGCGACTGTGTAATCTGCCGACGCAACCGCGCGCAGCCGGGTGAGCAGCTAATGGCGGATCTAACGGAGTCTCGTCTCGATTTTGGTTCTATCCCTTTCACTCGAGCTGCTGTGGACTTATTCGGGCCACTAGAAATCGGGTTGTATCGAAACAAAACCGCAAAACGTTGGAGTGTGCTGTATACTTGTCTCGTCACCCGTGCCGTCTTCTTGGAGTTGGTGCCGTCGTTGTCCTCTTCTGACTTTCTTCTTTCTCTCAGAAAATTCGTCGCCATGTATCGCAGTCCAGAAGTTCTGCACTCTGACAACGGGACCAATTTCGTTGGTGCGGAAAGAGAGCTGCGTGAAGCAGCCGACGCATTGTATGCATTCGAAGAGCTTCCAAAGTACATGCAGGCTTTCCGCATAAAATGGACATTTCAGCCTCCACGGACTCCGCATTTTGGCGGGGCCCATGAATCATTAGTCAAGTCTACAAAGAGAGCGCTCTACAACGTTCTGGAGCAAGAGAAAGGCGATTTTCGTTATACATCAGAAGATCTTCTGCGTACTCTCCTCTACGAGGTAGCTGGGCTCTTGAATACTCGTCCATTGACCTACGCAAGCTCGGATCCTTCCGACTTCCGCCCGTTGACGTCCAACGACTTCCTGAATAGAGCTCCCACTGCTTACCCACCCGCCGGATTGTATAGTGATGCGCAGCCAAGAGATCACTACCGATATCTGCAACGCGCCCTCAACTTATTCTGGGATATTTGGAAGACCGTCTATTTACAATCCTTGGCTGCGAGGATGAAGTGGCAAACTCGCCGTCCAAATCTGGAAATTGGAGACGTCGTGTTGGAAATCAACAAGGGTTTCGAACGAGGTGTATGGAGCATCGGGCATGTCGTCCAAGTATTTCCGGGCCCTGACGGCTGCGTGAGATCAGTGGAGGTTCAACTGCCGTCCGGAGTCTTCCGCCGCGGAATTACAGAACTGTGCCTGCTTGAAACTAACTCAGCCGTTCCGGCCTCAGGGGAGGATGTTTCCGCGAAATCGCAATAATTTAATCTGGCACCTACGCCTACCCCTCCTGTCGTTATTCCCCTCCTTTCATCTTTATTAATGTCGTCTGTTATTCGACCATGTTGCGTTAGTTCTTTGATGCCATTTAGGTAACGCTGCTCTTTCTGGAGAATTTCACTGTCGTGCGTGCGACTCCCTTTACTCTTTTCCCATCTTTCTCGAAGCCTAGCAGGTCTCAGCTAACTGTATTGTATGCTCTGTGCATGTGTGTGTGTGTGTTAAACAAATTACCCGATAAGCTTTCTGGTTTCTCAGGTAGACTTATACTTTATTGTATTTTCCCCTATCGTTCCTAACCATGCTGATCCTTCTCAGGTACCACACGCGTCTCATGTACATCGTCATATTGTATATATACTCTCACCGTTCATCACTCATCAGTCTCAAATAAACTCTATGGCAAGAGAGAGAGAGCGAGCTGTCTAGCAATCTATTTTACTGGTTCCACATCCATAGGAACACCTTCCTCAAAATAGAAGGGATGCCTCCAGTCATTGCGGTAAGTGAAGTATTGTAGAAAAGACCACGCTTCGTCATCGGTTAAGACATCCCAAAGGTTTCTTTCTGTACAAACTCCACACATTCCCATTTTGCAGCAATCTCCACTAAGCTAGTCTCCCACTTTGCGAAACTTTGCTGTATTGGCCTTAAATATGGATTGAGACAAAAGCTACCAACGTCAGGCCACTTGACTGCTGGCACGACCTCTAAGACCACACTATCACTCCAGTTAAACACGGCTTCAAAAACCATTATCAATCAATGTTCTTTAAGTTCCACGAAATGAACGAGCCTGCCAGGAGTCGAACATGGAATCTCCTGATCCGTAGTCAGGCGCGTTATCCATTGCGCCACAACCCCACTGGCGAATTATGAGTGACTAGTTAAGAAACTTAACCAAGGGCCACAACAGGTGTTTAACAAATGGATAAGAAATTTATTTCCCCAATTCGTTTAAGCAAATTACTTGTGTTCTGAATGTTACTTTACCCAAAGTGAGACTGGCAGACCGAAGGGAGATTCTTTTTACTTAACATACACTTATGAACACCGTGATGGTAGGATTCAGCGACCTGGCAAGGCTTGCAGGGTTCTTTAGTGGAAATGTTTTGTACGATACTCCATTCAGTGAACCAAATTCCTTCCTCGAAATAGAAGGAATGCCTCCAGTCATTGCGGTAAGTGAAGTATTGTAGAAAAGACCACGCTTCGTCATCCGTTAAGACATCCCAAAGGTTTCTTTCTGTACAAACTCCACACATTCCCATTTTGCAGCAATCTCCACTAAGCTAGTCTCCCACTTTGCGAAACGTTGCTGTATTGGCCTTAAATATGGATTGAGACAAAAGCTACCGACGACTGGCAGACCGAAGGGAGATTCTTTTTACTTAACATACACTTATGAACACCGTGAGGCCACTTGTCCAGTCATTGCGGTAAGTGAAGTATTGTGCGTACAAACTCCACACATTCCCATTTTGCAGCAATCTCCACTTAGTCTACTGCACGACAAACTCCACACTAAGACCACACCATCACTCCAGTTAAACACGGCTTCAAAAACCATTATCAATCAATGTTCTTTACGTTTCACGTTTTCAATGAACGTGCCAGGGATCGAACCTGGAATCTCCTGCTCCGTAGGCAGGCGCCTTATCCATTGGGCCACACATCCACTGGCGAATGATGAGTGACTAGTTAAGAAACTTAACCAAGGGCCACAACAGGTGTTTAACAAATGGATAAGAAATTTATTTCCCCAATTCGTTTAAGCAAATTACTTGTGTTCTGAATGTTACTTTACCCAAAGTGAGACTGGCAGACCGAAGGGAGATTCTTTTTACTTAACATACACTTATGAACACCGGGATGGTAGGATTCAGCGACCTGGCAAGGCTTGCAGGGTTCTTTAGTGGAAATGTTTTGTACGATACTCCATTCAGTGAACCAAATTCCTTCCTCGAAATAGAAGGGATGCCTCCAGTCATTGCGGTAAGTGAATGTTGCTGACTCCGTGCCGAGTAGCAACAGAGAGAAGATGATGATGATGAGGGTGAATGAAGATGAAATAAAAATGACGATGATTTAACAAAGGGACGGCTTTATTTCCAATTTTGGAAAAGGAAAGGGAAAACTGACACGCTTGATTTGGACAAACTGAGGGGACGAGAAATGAGGCTGGGACAAAAAGGCAGCTGAACGAGACATAAATTGGAGACAACTTGTCTGGGTGGCTAACAATACTATTACTACCCCTTTCCCATGGAAAGGAGTAAAAAGAAAACAAAAAATGGGCACACAAATACTAGGCAGGCCCGTGCCCCCTACAGCCCTGCCCGCGAGGGCAGCACCGTAGGTGACAGCGGGACCCACCGTTACAACAGGCTCTACAAACAAAAATTACAAACTTCCCACGCAGAACATACCACCAAATATAACCACCAAATTTAGTGGCTGGGAAGATCCTTATACGTCTTCTTCGTGCCGCAGAGGATTTGATGATGGTCTCGGGTGTGGCACAACCCGCACTGACGAGGATGGGAACAATCGGGGAGCCTCACGTGCCCCGCCACGGCCGTCGGGACGAAACACCCGAAACACCTCCGTTGCCCGAAGAGAAGCTCTTGTTTCTCTTGATTGGTGAGGAGCATAACCTCCTCACATTCTGCGATCTTCTTTTTGCACGGCGTCGCTCCCGAGACGTGGCACTTAAGGAAACACATGATGTTGGGAGTGTGTACCGGAACTATATACGTAGGACGTTCGGGGGTGACGAGCGGCGTGGGCGCAAGAGTTTCGGTCGCCTTTTCACGTTCCTTACGCAGGAGGGACCCGACCTACTCGCTTAACAGGGCTCCCCGCTCAGTTTTGAAGTGCACGTGCACGTTCACCAGGTCCTTCTGACGCTCGTCGTGTTCCTTGTCGAGGCGAACAATCGCACTTTGGTACAAGTACACTTTCTCCACGGCTTCCTTTTTTGCTATCAAAATCCCGTCAATGAGTTCCGTGAGGTTGGCCACGCACTCTTGTTCGCGTTCCCTGCTTACTTTAAGTTTTTCCTTCACGGATGCGGCTGATGGAGGTGGATAGTCTGCCATGGCAATCACGTTGGGTAGAAGTTCACAGGTGGTACGTTTCACTATGACGAAGTTAGGTCGACTGAATGCCGTCTGCTAACCTAATAGGTTAAACAGTTTCCAATTTTCCTGATGTTTCTAAACAGCAACCGAATTGACTTTCGCCCTTTGCCCTATATTTGAACTTGAATATAGGTGGCGTTGAGGGCAAAGGTACTTATTGACTCTTCCACCAGAGCTTAAGTTGCGATTTTCCTACGTTGTTTACATTTGTGTTTTTACATTACGATTTACTTGTTACATTTACAATTTTGGTTTTACAAGGGGAGCTACTAATTGTAGCTCCATTACAAATCGGTATTTACATTTTACAATACTGAAATTTAATTTTTACGCTGTTGAAGGTTCCATTTTTTCTTCTTTTGCGTAAATTTGTTGTTCTTTGACTGGTACCATGATACATAATTTGGCCACCGGCCGAGTACATGGTTTCGGATGATTGGTAAGTTTTACTTTTACCACTCGAACAACATTATCCGTTGTACTGGGGATAACTTCCAACACTTTACCCATCGGCCATTGCCCACGCAAAGTATTTGGTTCGATTACAAGTACTAGATCCCCCACGGTGACGTTAGGCCTATTTTCTTGCCATTTTCTTCTCTCGGTTAAGTGGGGAACGTATTCACGTAGCCATCTGTTCCAAAAGTGCTGAAGTATAGCTTGACTTTGCTGAAACTGCTTGTTGGTTACGTTCATGTCTTCCACTTCGGTAAATTGTAGGGGCAAGTATGGCCGAGCTCCACCGTGTAGGAAGTGGTTTGGCGTTAACGGATCCGGGTCTTCTGGGTCCATACTAAGATGAGTTAACGGACGGACATTTAATAAAGCTGCCACTTCAGCAATTACAGTTCGTAACACTTGATCCGTGACTAGGCAATTTCCGATGCTTGTCTTCATTGCCCGTTTGCAGGATTGTACAATCCTTTCCCAAACACCACCAAAGTGAGGCCCATGGGGTGGAGAGAAATGCCACTCAATCTGTTGACAAGCCATTAACGTCTGAAGTTCTTCGTGCTTGGCAACAAGTTCTTCTAGAGCTTGTCGTAACTCTTGCTCGGTAGCGACAAGGTTTGTCCCATTGTCGCTGTAAACCACTTTGGGCTTTCTCCGTAGGCTAACGAAACGGGAGAAGCAGAGTAAAAACTCCTCCATACTGAGCCCGTTGGCCATTTCCAGGTGAACTGCTCGTGTGGTAAAGCACGTGAATAGGCTGATCCAACGTTTTTCGTGTCTTCTTCCCCGACCACCAACTCTTACGGTCAAGGGTCCGAAATAATCGATCCCTGTGTACGTAAACACCGCCAGATGTGGTGTCAAACGATGGACTGGTAGTGAAGCCATTAAAGGAGGACTAGGTTTTGCCGACGTGCGCTTGCAGGGCCAGCAGTTGTTGAGGACAGATTTTACTACTTTACGTCCAGAGAGTATCCAGTAGCGAGAGAAGAGGTCCGTCAACAATCTCTCGTCTTGACGTGAATGTTTCTAACGTGATAATCCCAAATTATCCTCTTCGTTAGGAGTTGAGATGCTGGCAGAAGTATGGGGTGTTTAGCTGCATAGTCGATCGGCGCTAGGAGTATACGTCCTCCAATTCGCATCTGTCCATCTTCATCCAAGAAGGGCTTGAAGTTGCGAAGTTTGGATCGGAGTGGTAGTTCCAGATTCTTGCGAAGGCCATAGACTTCTTCAGCAAAGGCCAATTCCTGCGCTCGTACGATGCATTTTGTCAGCGATGTTACCATTTCTTCTACTGTCAGCTCTCCGACAATGGGTTTTTCATCATGAAGTTTTGCTCCTGCGTTGTTGGTAAATCTTCTACTCCAGGCTAGCACCCGTTGAATCTTCACCAGGCTGGAAAAACGTGTTATACATCGGTCGATGACATGGTTCTCATCTTCCGTTTTGACTGCCAAAACGCGAATCACGTTTACGTCTCGTTCCTCAGGCTCCGTAATCTCTTCCCAAATGTACCACTCTGAAGGGTCTAGGTTCAGGAACGCAGGTCCTCGATGGAAGTAGACCAATTCGTCGACGTCCTTTGGTTCGATACCCCTGCTGCAGAGATCCGCTGGGTTTAAGTCTCCCGCAACATGACGCCATTGTCGACGACCCGTGTTTCGGAGTATTTTTCCGATGCGGTTGTTGACGAAGACTTCAAATCGACACGTCTTCGAGTGGATCCACCGCAGCACTGTTTGCGAGTCTGTGTGGAAGGTTACTTGCCTCAAATCAATTTCTAGTTCACGACAAATCGTGAGAGCAATGTTGAGGCCTTCTACTGCCGCCTGTAACTCCAAACGGGGAATCGTGAGACCTTTTACCGGTGTGACGTGCGTTTTCGACAAGACGAATGACACGTTGACGGAATAGTCTTCAAATACAGTGCGGAAGTAGGCTACTGCTCCGAATCCTTTGGAGCTTGCATCCGTGAAGACGTGGAGGCACTGTTGAGTATATCGTCCTCGTTTGAAACGGAAGCATCTCCGTACTGAGAGCGACTCCATATTTTCCAGATGATCGTACCAGCAATAGAAACGTTGACTCAATGTTTCCGGTACGATGTCATCCCAACCGATCCGTTCTTCGTAGGTCCAGATGTCTTGGAGTAAAGACTTCATAACGAAGATAACTGGTGCAACCAGCCCCAACGGGTCGTAGACGCTAGAGATGATGCTTAGGAAGGCTCGCTTCGTGAGTGTCACGTTGTGTGGCGGCTTCCGAATCTTGAAAGTCAACACATCTCGTTCGCTGTCCCACATTACTCCCAGCGTTCTTTCGACGGGGAGTTTCTCCAAATCCAGATCCAGAGTTGGTGACGCGAGGCCAAATTCTCGTAGCGCAGCTATCACCATTCGCGATGACGACGTCCATTTTGTCAGATTGAAACCGCCTAACTGGAGAAGGGACTTCATTTGGCGGGACCGTTTGATGACCTCGTCTTCGGAGTGGAATGAGTCGAGATAATTATCTACGTAGAAATTACGTCGAACGCTATCGGCTACGTCTGGAAACTGGCTGCGGTAGTCGTCGGCTGTCCTGTTGAGGGCAAAGATGCAGCTCGTTGGGGATGAGATAGCTCCGAATACGTGTACCGTCATCTGGTACGTTAACGGAGCTGAATTACTGCCAGGCGTCCGGAAGAGAAATCGGAAGGCTGCCTGGTCTGCTTCCGGGACTTTCACTTGGTGAAACATTTTCTCAATGTCCGCTCCGACTGGTACGAGGTTACGACGGAAGCGGATGAGCACACCAAGCAGGTTAACGAGTAAGTTAGGTCCTCGGAGCAGATTTTGATTTATCGATGTGCCACCAAACTCAGCAGCTCCATCGAATACGACACAAACTTTGGTCGATGAGCTGGAAGGGCTCACGACCCCGTGGTGTGGCAGGTACCACGTCTTGTTTGTCTCCGTCTGGGCTTCTTGGGTCGTTAGGAGCCGGGCGTGTTTTAACCCGATGTACTCCTTGACTACTGCATCGTACTTATGAGCAAACTCTTCATCCCGATGAAAACGTCGTTCAAGAGCGTAGAGCCTCTTCAATGCAGCTGCCCGATTGTTTGGGAGATTTACTTCGTCGGCTTTCCACATTAAGCCAACTTGATACTGGTTGCCAATACGTTTTACTGACGATTCGAGGATGCGTTTCCCACGTAGGTCATCCTCCGATAGAACAGGTGGTTCTATTTCTACTTCGTTGGCCTCAAGGTGCCAAAACTTCTTCACCAGCTCGTTAAGGTCTTCGGAACGTTCCACGAAGGCCAGATGAGCGATGAACGGGCGTCCGTCTTGTGGTGGACCTGTTTGTCCACCCAGACACCAGCCAAACGGCGTCTTGAAGGCGATGGGCCCAGTCGTTCCAGCCGGCGGCTTGATGGAAGCTACATGATGGTGGGCCTCTGCGACGTCGATTCCTATCAGCACGGTCACGTCCTCTTCTTGCACGGTTGGGACGTCAATACCACGTAGGTGTTTCCATGACTCCAACTGTCGAGGGTCGATCGGCGAATTCGGCGTCACCTTCAAATTGTCGACGGCGTAAGCGTGTTTGACTTCAAACTGGCTGCTACCATCACGAGACGTTAGGGTGAAGTTTACTACGGAAGCCGTGACGTTAGACATGGCTCCGTCATACGAGACGACTTTGATGCGTTTTGATGGCCCAACGAGTCCCAACTTTCTTACTAGGTCGCTCCGAATCAGCGTGGTGTCGCTTCCGGTATCAAGGAAACCGAAAGTGTCGACCCACGTTTTTCCAACTCCAACACGAACCGGTACGATCTTGAAACGTATACGTCGTTTTACTGTTTCCAGATGGGTCAAGGTCCCAAGGAAAGCTGTCGAAGATGGCGCTGATGGAGCAATTGGATCCGCTAGCCTCCTCAATGGGATGAATTCGGATCCGTGAAGCAAGGTGTGGTGTCTGTTTCCAGTACAATCAGCGACAGTACAGCTGACATCCCTGGGACATTCCTTGCGTTCGTGTTTTCCCGTAAGACATAACAAACATCTTCCGGACCTGAATACCTTCTCAGCCCTTTTCGTGGGCATGTGCTGTGTAATACTGGCGATCTCTCAGGAAGTCGTTGATCTTGAATCGTTCGGGGTTGAACTTTCATTTCGTCTACTTCCGTTCGAAGGTCTTCGATTTTAGCGGACAAATCCACCTTAACCACGTCAATTTTCTGATCCAAACCGTCCAACGTGTGGTGTGCTTCCCGTACTAACGTGTTGTTGGCCGCGATATCTTTGGACGTGATTCTTGAACTATCAATGAGCTTACTAAGTTGTTCGCTCATACTCCTTAACGCCTTGTGAGGGTTTCTGTGATGGAAGTTGTATTTGCTTCCATCTGGGCCCTTGCCGTTTCCAACTTCAATTCCAGCTTTAGCATCTGTTCTTCTTTCTCTAACTCCCCTTGGGTTGCTTGTTGGAAAAGGCTGGCTGGTTTAGAGTTGGTACGCCTTTTTTCAGATAGCGTGGTACTACATGTGATGTCCGAAGCTACTGTCTCAATCGAACTGGCGGACTGACTTGAGGAAGTGGCGTAGCGATTTGCGAATTTGATAACTTTAACGTGGTCGGTTTCGAAGTCTACTTCCCACTTGTCACATGCTTGACGTTGTTGCTCAGTCAGGTCGGATAAACTTTCTGTATACTGATTGTGAATTGCTTTGACTTCGTCGTATATACGAATCAATTCGTCACGCCATGCGGTTACTTGTAACTTCTTTACTCTGATGGCTCCCATCTTGTGGTCTTCCACTGCCTTTCTGAGTTGTGTCGTTAACTTCGTGTGGGCCGCCTTTCTCTTCCCACGTTTCTTCTTGAGATCGTTTTCGGGAAGTAATGGCCGTTCACTCTTCTGCCGTTCAGGTTTCGATGCGTCTACCATTGGGTTCGGGCCGTGTTCCCAAATGTGGCCAATTTCCATTTTTTCGGCTTTGAGTGCGGCTTCACTCATGACGTAGAAACGTTATTAAAGGCTGATAGAGTCACACGTTAACGGATGTCGATGATTCACGTAGATACACCGATCTTTTTGTCAGATGGCAAACACGTGGTGGATAGTGGGTGCTTTCAGGCTGGCGTGGACGTCTGCCAAAGGTTTACAGGGAAAAATACCCGAAAATTTACAAATCAAGCGAGGGTTTTTACTAACGAGGACGGGAATTGCACGTGTTCGTCAAATCCCGGGTTTCGGCACCATTTGTTGCTGACTCCGTGCCGAGTAGCAACAGAGAGAAGATGGTGATGATGAGGGTGAATGAAGTTGAAATAAAAATGACGATGATTTAACAAAGGGACGGCTTTATTTCCAAACTTGGAAAAGGAAAGGGAAAACTGACACGCTTGATTTGGACAAACTGAGGGGACGAGAAATGAGGCTGGGACAAAAAGGCAGCTGAACGAGACATAAATTGGAGACAACTTGTCTGGGTGGCTAACAATACTATTACTACCCCTTTCCCATGGAAAGGAGTAAAAAGAAAACAAAAAATGGGCACACAAATACTAGACAGGCCCGTGCCCCTTACAGCCCTGCCCGCGAGGGCAGCACCGTAGGTGACAGTGAAGTATTGTAGAAAAGACCACGCTTCGTCATCCGTTAAGACATCCCAAAGGTTTCTTTCTGTACAAACTCCACACATTCCCATTTTGCAGCTATCTCCACTAAGCTAGTCTCCCACTTTGCGAAACGTTGCTGTATTGGCCTTAAATATGGATTGAGACAAAAGCTACCAACGTCAGGCCACTTGACTGCTGGCACGGCCTCTAAGACCACACCATCACTCCATTTAAACACGGCTTCAAAAACCATTATCAATCAATGTTCTTTACGTTCCACGTTTTCAATGAACGTGCTCCGTAGGCAGGCGCCTTATCCATTGGGCCACACATCCACTGGCGAATTATGAGTGACTAGTTAAGAAACTTAACCAAGGGCCACAACAGGTGTTTAACAAATGGATAAGAAATTTATTTCCCCAATTCGTTTAAGCAAATTACTTGTGTTCTGAATGTTACTTTACCCAAAGTGAGACTGGCAGACCGAAGTGAGATTCTTTTTACTTAACATACACTTATGAACACCGTCACCGTGATGGTAGGATTCAGCGACCTGGCAAAGGGTTCATTCTTTTAGTGATTGAAAAGAATGACTTTACGTTATTAAAGACAAATTGTAATAGGAAAAATGAACTCGGGAAGGCGTTACCACAATGCGGAATATATTTTATTCTAATAGGCCAAAGATAATAAAGGCATTACACAGATATAAGATATAAATGGGAAACGGAAATACAAAATGGAGTCAGGCGAATTTAGTCTTACCGTCACCGCTGTGGCGAAGATGGAATAAAGATGTCAAACGTTGAAGAGAAAAGATAAGGAAAAACGGGACTTGTCGGTCGCACAAGAAGCGATGAAGACGCTCACAATAATTATTGAATAAGAACAAATTAAACTCATTATATTTGAAGAAAATAATAACACTTGGAGCAC
Organism: Daphnia carinata; assembly: GCF_022539665.2. Lineage (NCBI taxonomy): Eukaryota > Metazoa > Arthropoda > Branchiopoda > Diplostraca > Daphniidae > Daphnia > Daphnia carinata. The sequence continues at coordinate 219,784 of NC_081332.1, forward strand.
TAAGAATGAGAGCTGGAACTAAAACTGGAACTAGAACAAGAGAGAGCTGAAGAACTGTGGAACTAACTTTTGGGGACAAAAAGGGTATCCTTTTATACGTTTTACATGTTTGAGGGAAACATAGCATTTCCGACAGATGAGCTCCGGATATAAGTTATTGAATATCTCACGCAGCAACATTTCTTATTCAGGAAATGTATGGCGCGATGTTCTACGCATTAGGCTCATCCAATCAGCAATAAGCAGGATGTAAAGTATAATATAAAAATAGAATTCAAGGAAATGTCAATGACACTTGAATTACTATATTTATAATGTATACTTTAAATATAATGCATAACAAACATAATATATAATTTTAATATAAAGAAAACAAACAATGAAGATAAAATATAATCAAAAGTTGTATTTTGGTGACTTCGTTACATCACTCCCGGCGGTGCGAGATTACGTCCCGTAATCAGACTTGGTAAGCGAAATCAGGCTCCGGTTCTTGAATTGGGCGACAGCATAACTTGCTAATAAGTCCGAAAAATCCACAGCCATAACAAATGCGTAAGAAAAGTAGACCCAGGAGGCATAGTACACCGATGAAGAAATAATTTTTAATAGTTTCCCACCAGCTGGTATAACTAGCCACTCCAGATGCGGATAATAAGACGTTGGTGACACTTGGACGATTATTGGTTGAAAACTCACTCGGCGAATGTTCATTCATAGCTGCGGCAATATCAGCCATTATACTCATATGATCCATAATAGTTTCACTATACGCAGGGTTACTTTTATGTTCATAATAAAAAAATTTCACGTCTTCATACCGAAAAGAATGCGCAAGAGTTTGTATTGGTAACACGATACTTGCGTTCACAGGCTTCCAAGTGTTATTGCGAAACGCATAAGGTATGTCATTGAAGTTCACAAATCCATTTGTCCAATAACACGGCGAATATTTAACGAGTTCCCAACCGTCCAAGTTAATTGTATAATTTTTAAATTTTGGTTGCGGTCCGCAAGACGTTACGACTGTTTCGAAAGTCACATTTAAAGGTTTACACGAGATGACAATGGCGGTTTTTCCAAAGGCTTGCAATTTTGTGCACTTGGGTAGATCTAGATGTGAAGCAGCTAACCAGCCATTATATTGTGCTGCAATAATTGCTCTTACATGTTTCGCATTTCTTGAATCACACTGTAAGATTTGAATTAATCGTGATAATTCATTTTCATGGTCCGTAAGTTGATCACGAACATATTGTAAAGTAGCGGGATGGTCCAAATTTTGGCCGCCAGGTGGCGCGAGGTCTGCCAATGTTATTGTCGACAAATTTTCCATGATGGCCGCCGTTGTAACGAAGAGTTTTGATTGGCCGAGAATATTAAAGGCATCAGATTTCTTTGAACAAGAGTTTTGTATGGGAATACAACGCGGTTGAAAAGTTAAATGAAAATCCAATTGTTTTTTGTCATCTTGAAGGCGAAAAATTTTATCATTTCCCGTTTTTCGTATTAATTTTCCAATACCAGGTTCAATGAGATGAGCTTTTGGTTCAGATCGTTGAGTATATGTTTTGTCCCAAACTAATGTCAAATGATTATGCGACAAATGACCTGTTGAGGCAGAAGCAATTCCTATCGGCGTAGAAAAATTACTATCTTCCACATCTTGATATAGGTGAATGTTTTCGAGCACACAACTAATAATTTCCACGTCGATCGTTTGTAACCAATGACCAAAAATTTCAGGTTCACGGTCGAATACAAAATTATTTTCCTCAGCAGTCATTTTTTGATCTTCGCACCGAAGACTGTTAATCATATCGTTGCACTCATTTGGCGTAGTGTCAAGTGGAATTTTATCCGGCACAATCACCAATTGTCCAAAAAAATTCATGGTGACATGTCGAATTTGTTTCCACTTCGCACAAATATATCCTGGAAATTGAACTGCGGCGCGAACTTCACTATGCACTGAATATTGTACGTCAATGGAGTGTTCATCTTTATTTCCGGATGACAATCGTCATCCGAAAATTGAATTATTCCCATTTTTGATGATTCAGTACAATCGCATACGGTCGTTTCAAAGGCTCGAACGTGAAGCCCAAAAAGACATAGCAGTAAGACAATTGGAAAAGGCGACATTTCTACATATGTCAAAAAAATAAAAAAAAAACAATACATAAGAAAAATTTAACAATACACAGAGCAGTGGCCAAAAATATTCTACATCGACATTGGGTTTTTATAATATTTTGGATTATATATATATATAGTTGAAATAAAATAAAAGGTAAAGAAAGAAGAGAAGAGAAGGTAAAAGTAAAAAACTTTCCGACGGCTTTGAAAGGTCAACGGTCTCCCGTCGGCTTTTCAGTAGCCGCGCTACAGCAAAAGATAGGAAAATAAAAGGGTATCGCATTATAACTGTGTTTTGGGCAGAAGGAAAATTTATTTTTTAATCGAAAGTGATATTACTGGGAAGAGGCGAAGATGCTCGTATTTTTCAGAAGGAAATAATTGAAAAAGATTGTTTCGTTTAATTATGCGGAGAAGAAAAGAAACGTTTTAAATTCTATGGCGGAAAAAGTCCGTGCGCCAAAGGTCAAACTCAGATTTTCGATTTTTTTCTAAGTCCAACGCAATGGAAAAAGGACTTTGTTAGAAACGGAGAGAAAAGATGTGAAACATGAACAGGTGGGCGGAGCTAACGCGCTTGGAGGGGGACAAGGAATTTTTGGAAATATGAACGCGAGTGGAAGGGGAGGCTTGTTAGTTGCCCTCTGGCAAAATTGGGGAAGTAAAAACATTTTTTCTTCGCTAGCTGCGAAGTGTTGGAACAAATTCAGTGTTCGCTCGAAAGGGAAAGTGAAAAGAAGTGTAAAGTGAGAGACGCGTTGTGAAAAAAAATCTGGGCGGTGGCTACATTCAAGAAGAAAAAGTGACTTGGAGATGCAGTAGAAGAGGAATTGTGTGTGTAAAACAATTTGTGCGTTTAGAAGAAAAGTTTTGTTTCTACATCATTGATAGTTTTTCATGTTTGTGCTATTGCTGTTAATGTAATTGTATGAAATAAAGGTTTAATAAAATGTTCTAAACTTACTCGGTATCGGATTGTTAATAATGTTATACTTAAGAAAAACGGAACACAGAATTTAAGGGCATATAATTTTGAAGGAAAACATTTTTCAAAAACACATATAATTTTTAACATCGTTTATAAGATAAAAAGAAAACAAAAGTGAGAAATAAAATAAAATTCTCTAGTAACATGTTTTGTGCATTCGCTATAACTTTTTTTTTTTTTTTTTTTTTTTTTTAATTATTATTATTGAGAAAGAATTAAGACAAGACAAGTGTAAGATTAAAAAGTTGTATATAATGAATAATAATATGAAGAAAACAAGAGATAAAATTATAAAAGAAATGAATGTGGAAAAAAAACAAACAAAAATAATAGTATAACGAAAACAATAATGAAAGGTCAATCATCAATGGTCACGACAATCGGGCCATTGGGGCGTCTTCCGGCCCGTCCGCAGGTAGGGCAGACGTCTTGTATCCACCATTGGGATAGCGCCCAATTTGGTGGTGGCGGCATGCGGTTCTGTGGGTCAAGTTCTAAAATTGCTTGAAGGTTTTCCACCGCTCCTTGCCAATTCTCCTCGTATAAAGCGTTTAGTAGCGCCAATCTTAAAACTCCGGTGCGAAGGTAAAGTTCATGAAGATTTAAATCGCGTCGGGTAGGCCAGGTGGGGCGTGCGGGTTCCGGCATAAGTGTAGCGATTGGCCTTACGCGCACCGGGTTGGATCTTGTTTGAGGTGGAGCCGGGTTGGGCTGGACCCGGGGTGGAGCACGGATGCGGGTACGGGATGGCAAAGTCACTTACGGTGGGAAAGGTACCCGGGGCGGAACAGGTGGAGGGGTAATGCGGTTCGATGGCCCCGCTTCCGGCTCATCGAAATCAATTGGCCTTAGCCGCCAAGCACTGTTGGAGCTATGCCGACGAGTGGTGTACGGGGAAAGCCGATAATCTCCCGTATGGTCCTTAGACATTTTGTTAAAATGATTTTTCAAGACTTGTGAGAAAGGATTGATCCCTTTCCTTGCGCCCACGTTTGTTATATAAGCAAAAAGTGTCATTGTCAGCTTTCTTGAAATAACTTTTAATGTTTCTTCTTGATGTTGTAAGCAATTCTTCTTTTGTTTCCGAATCCATTTTTTGTTGCAAAGCAAACGAAGAGATAACCATATATGGGTAACATGAAGAAGGGAATTGATTACAATTTCCAAGAAGTACAAGCATATATAAAAAAAAAATTTCATTTATAATAAACATATATATATAACAGAATTAACAATTCGTACAACTTAAAAATAACTATAAGAAACAGACAAAAATTGTCGTCAAATTCTATTTATATATATTTGAAAATATATATATATATTGAACTGTATTCGCACCCTTGCCGTTCGCTGATCCAATTTCTAATACAGTAGTGTAACACTACTCTTTCTTCTGCTATTTTTGAATTTCTTTTATTCATTATTAAAACTAACATTTTTTTTTCCAATGTCTACACCAACTGTGGCTCGTAAAAGAAAAGAAAACCCCTTTTTTTTTCTTTTATTATCATTCGTAAGAGCCAAAATTAAAATTGTATACCCAAAATTTGTATCTAAAGGATAAGTATATTGTTTGTCGGATAAGCGCAAGAGCAAGAGATACTAAAAGTTGACAAAAGGACACATGAATAGAGTCATAAGAAAAATAACACATACACAAAAGGAATAATATAATAGGCCACACAAAAAGCACTACAACAAATAAACAAATTTTATAAAGACGATAAAATCTTCAGCTGTCCTGCTTCTTTAATTATTCTTGCAGAATCTGCAACGGTAGTGGGGATTCCAATCCTCAGGAAACCATCCGTAGAGAGGTGGGCTCCTGTTCTCAGGGTCCAAATCCAAAATCCTTTTCAATTTGACAACTGCTTTTCTCCAATTTTCCTGGCGGATGTGGAGTTGAAGTTCGTCCGCCAAATCTCTGGTCCGTTTCCGCATCTCCCTGTTGAAACGCCTCTTTTCTTTACGCCAGTTGTGTTCGTCTTCTGAATCTTCAGAATGACATTCTTGGTTTCGGTAGGGTTCTAACATTTCATCACAAATCTTATCGGTTTCATCTTTATACTTTCGTTGTTCTTTAGTCATTGCTGGATGCAGAAACTCCTCTAAATCCTTCTCCCTCTTGATTTCTTCTTCTTCGTCAGTGCTTTCTATCTCTCCTTCTTCGAGCTTGCACTTTTTTCCCGCGGGCTCTTCCTCTCCCATGGACAATTGCGAAGTCATCGCCACTTCGATGGTTTGGGCGACGTCCCAGGCGTTCAGCTCAACAGTACTGTCCGAATCCATGTTGTGCTCAAGATCACCAACAAACTGTTGAATATCTGCCACTATGTGTCACCAGCTTATATAGTCCTTTTTCCATCATTAAAAAAAAAAAAAATTTCAAATTAAAATCCAGCGGTGTATCGAATAGGCTTCCTGCGATTTCTTTGTGGACGTCCGGTGTTCGAGACCGTTTGAGGATCATCTTTTTTCAAATTTTCTTGAGAAGTTCCAGAATCTTGTGAATTCCGTTGAATGTAATCCGTCTTCATTGGGATTTCCATAGAATTTTGTTGATTTTCCCTTGCTTGAAATTGCTGGTTTTCAAATCCATTTCCGGTGTGTATTTTCATCTCTTCATCCAGAAGTGCGTTGTTTACGAGAGAAATGTTTACAATTTCTTGGACATCACACAAATCATTAAACTCATCTATAAGCCCATCCTCGTTTTTTGATAAATCAATTGTTTGGGTTGAAATCGTTTTACGAAATCGACTCTCAAACTCAAAAGGGGTCTCAAATGGTGGACAATGTTCGGTCTTCCAAAGCATTGTTTCGTACAAAGGTTTTAATCTGTTAACATGAGTACGTTGACAGATATAAGAGTTATCCGCTATATCTACAGTATTATTAGAATACACTTTTACTACCCTATATGGTCCTTTATATTTCGAAGTGAATTTCCTGCTATCCCTATCTTTAACTACGCGAATATCCAATAACACTCTATCGCCTACCACATATCGTCTTTCTTTGGCGCGTTTGTTATATTGTTCCCTCTGACGCTCCCTAGCTTTTCCGCTTTCTTCTCTAACCCTTTGGAAACTATAACGCAAACGTTCCGCTAAATTACCTACATAATCCGAAGAAGATTTAAATGTTTTTGGGGACGCATCAAGAAATTCATTTATTGGAATATTGGGATCCCTACCGTGGAGTAAATAATAAGGGGTGTCAAGTGTTGAGGCGTGCACTGAGCTACGATAAGCAAATAATACGTCGTCTAACATATCTTCCCAATTGGAATGCTCTCCATCTTTTAATTCTTTCCTTAACATTGTTGTTAATGTCCTATTGAATCTCTCTGTTTCCCCATTACTGGCTGGATTATATGCAGTTGTTAACCTTTGATCAATCTTCAATTTCTTACAAAAATATCGAAATAATTTTGAAGTGAAATTAGTCCCACGATCAGAAAGAATTGCTTTTGGTATCCCATGACGTACAATTATAGTCTTATATATACACTCGGCTGTTGTTAACGCAGTTTGATCTTTTAAAGCAACTGCTTCTACCCATCGACTAAAATAATCAGTAATAACTAAAATATAACTATTTCCGTTAGGCGAAATCGGAGTAATAGGCCCTAAAAAGTCCATTCCAATTACTTGAAAAGGAGCTTTGGCGACTTCATGAGGGTGCAAAACTGCTCTATATGTAGAGGAAGTGTTAGTATACATATTTCGCAAGCTTGGCAATACTCTTTAATATCGCCCCTCATGTTAGGCCAATAATAATGGTTTTTTACTTTTAAATACGTCTTATAAAATGCTAAATGCCCTCCCATCGGTGCGTCATGTAATTCCTTGAGCACTAGATGGCGGAGCGCTACAGGTAACACCAATTGATAATTTACGTCGCTGCGCTTGCTATTTGACAAAGGCAACTCATGCCGATAAAGAGTACCTTCGATGACTTCAAAATATTCAATTTCATTTACCCAATCTGGTCTAGTTTGTTGAAAAATTTCATCCAATTCTCCTTTCTCTAAATAATTCCTAATAGCTATACAAAGTTCATCTTCTAATTGTTTCTCACAAATAAACTTAATATTTTTCCCAGTTTGAATACTCGCCACCTTTAAACGTGACAAACAGTCAGCATTTTGGTGAATACGACCAGGCCTATACTTTAACTCATAATTGGTCGCAGCTAATAATATAGCCCATCGTCCTAATCTCCCATTGTTATCTTTTTGATCCTTAAGCCACTGTAGTGGACGATGATCACTAATAATCTCGAATGGCTTATCCAAAAGATAATGTCGAAAATGTTTAATTGCATCAATCACTGCTAAAGCTTCTTTCTCTGTAGTGGCATATTTCATCTCAGCTTTTGTTAATTGTCTACTAGAATACGCTATCGGATGTTCGTGGCCATTTTGTATCTGCGAAAGTACCGCTCCTATTCCATAATCACATGCGTCTGTGAAAAGTAAAAATTTTTCATTGAAATTGGGGTAAACTAATACTGGGGGCGTAACGAGAGAAGTTCGTAATTTTTCAAAGGCATTTTGCTCCTCAGTACCCCAAACAAAAGGTTTTTTGCTAAGGTCTTTATGAGTTAATCTGGTCAATGGCTTAGCTATTGATCCAAAATTTTGAATAAATCTCCTATAATATCCGGCTAATCCCAAAAATGATCTTACTTCGTCTATAAAAGAAGGTGCTTTATAATTCACTATTTTATCGATTTTCCCTGGATCTGGCTTAATTCCTTCAGTCTTGGCCTAAATAATTTACCGATCGTTTAATAAACTGGCATTTTTTTAGTTTTAATTTTAAATTTGCATCCTGTAGTAGTTGAAAAATTTCCCGAATATCCCTCAAATGGTCCTCGAAATTATCCGAAAAGATTATTACATCATCCAAATAAACTAATGCCTTACTTCCCAAAACGTCTTTCAGTACATAATTCATTAGTCTTTGAAATGTGGCAGGTGCATTGCACAAGCCAAATGCCATACGCTTAAATTCGTATAGATTATTTTCTACCACAAATGCTGTTTTTTCTATAGCTGGCTCATATACCTGAATTTGCCAATATCCCGCAGCTAAGTCGAGAGTAGTAAAAAATTTCTTCCCATACAATTTATCCAATGTTTCATCTATCCTTGGCATAGGAAACGAATCTTTCTTTGTGATACTATTTAATTTCCGATAATCGACGCAAAACCTGACTTCTCCACCTTTTTTCTCAACTAAAACCACAGGTGAAGCCCATGGCGAATGCGAGTATTGAATTACATTCGCATCAAGCATTTCTTGTACCTTATCCTCCAATAATTTTCTTTGATTATTTGTAACTCTATATGGGCGTTGTCGAATAGGGCCTCGTCCCTGTGTATCAATTGTATGTTTTATAAGATCTGTGTTGCCTAATTCTGAATCTTTTGCAGCGAACAAGTCGTGAAAGTCATTTAATAATTTAGCGAGCTGTGTTTGAAATTCGGGGTCGACCTCCGGAATTACAATAGGCTCTTTTACTACGTTAGGCTTGTCCTCAACTTTATTTAAAGAAATTTTTCCGATCGCTCGAGTAGTAACTTCGATGCCACCTAACTTCGTATCCCTAGGAATTTTGACTTGATTTAACGAATGATTTTCAACTAGAATATTATATTTTCCATCTCTCGATACTTTTCCTACGAACTCCTCAATAAAAACGCCGGCCGGCAAATCTTCTGCTGGGGTAAATATAAAAGCTGTATTCGGCGGAACAAACGGAAATGACCCTTTCATTTGCGCGGCAATTACTAGCGACGTCTGACGAGATAACGTCGTCTTTTTGACCGAAGTAACTGCCATGTCCGGAATGCTAGAAATAGCTGATCCCTGCTTATCTCTTGCTAAATAAATGCTCTTGGCTTCTCCATCAAGTCGAAATCCGTGTTTCTGGATTGCGTCCCATCCAAGGATACAGTCCTCAGAAACACCATTTGTAACAATAAACTCTTGCTCCAAAACTGACTCTCCGTATCGCACGGGCAAAGTAACGCTCCCCAGCGTATGTAATTTTTTCTCCCCTACATCGTATAAATCAAAATCAAGTTGACTGCAGATCACTTGACCTCTTTGGGGTAATTTCTTAAATAATTTCTCATGAATAATACTCTTAGACGCTCCTGTATCGAATAATGCTTGAAATGGGATCTGATGAATTTTCAATGGAATTCTCGGTGTCGATTCATTCGTTATGGTTGTTAATTTTGCGACTTGTCGGGATTTACACGGAGGCTCCCTATCAACTGACCCGAAGTTACAGTTGATACCTATTGGTTTCCCTGATTCGGAGGCGGACCTGGAATGTTAGGCCTACTCTGGTTTTTTGCCTTTGGACAGTTGTTTGATTTATGGCCAATTTCCCGACATGAATAGCATATTGGTGGCTGAGCTTGTTCCAAACTTTGCCGTTGATATTTGTAACAATTTGTCTGAGAATGACCCTTATATCCACAAAAATTGCAAATCAGCTGTGGCTGCGTAGGCTTATGGTGAGAATCACCAGCTGGTTTTGAAAAAGGGGTTTTATGAGCTGTAGGCCTACCCGGGAATTTATTGAAAGGTTGTGCGCCATTGTTATTGTTATTCTGCTGCGGAGGTCTCCAATTCCTATCCTGGATACTGTTACTAGTTTGGAACGAAACTTGCTTTTTATACGGTGCGCTTGATACGTTTTTATCAAATTGCAATTGCCTTACCGCTTGCATTAGCTCAAGAAGTGCGCTCTTAATTTCCTCCTTTTCAGTTTTTGGGTCATCGACTTGTTTGCTTCCCTGTCTGATATTTGCTACGGCATTTTTGACGAATTCTTTTTGCTCCAATATTATTTCCTTTAGTTCTTTTAATTCTGCGTCTTTGGTGTCAGGAGGCTCAGTCACTGCCCTAATAAAATCATGTTTTTCCCTATTCGTTTCCATGGCCTCCAGTCGCAATGCATACATTCGTGTTGCCGAAATAAGATCATTAAAATTCTTAAATTCTTTATATTTAACTTTCGATTGTAATTTGGAATCCAACCCCTCTATAAATTTTTGCATAAGAATTATAGCAAAAGATGCTTCTGAATAGCCTACAGGATATGCGCGTTTGAAAATTTCCTGCAAACGATGAGCATATTCTATAATCTTTTCCCCTGGCTTACGCTTAGCTTTATTAAACTTCTTTTGATAAAAGTCAGCATTTTCGTCACCATGAAAATGATCAAGAAGAGATTCTTTAATTAAAGCATAGTTGTGAGGATGACCCTTCAAAGTTGCCTGAATAATCGAGAAAGCTTTATCAGCCTATTTTGCCCTTAACATCTGAATAATTTTCCCCTCAGACCAACCTGATCCTTCTACTATACTTTCAAAAGATTCTAACCAGGAGTCAAAACGCACCAGGGGATTTCCAGAAAAAGAAGGAAGTAGCTGTAAACGGGAAAAAGTGTGTTGATTATTTTGGAAATCGTTCAAATCATCGACCGTGGCCGTCATGTTTGAACAAGTTTCCGCCATGTTTGGATTAAATTTTAAAAAATTCAAAGTTCTTCCCTGGGAATTTTGAGGGTGTTCTGAAATGTCGTTTGTAATTGCCTTAAATTCCCCTGCGTTGTATCCGACTGGCTGGGTGGGCGGGCTCGAAGACAGGGTAGAGGGTACGTAGGACAGTGTAGGGTTTGTGACTGATTGAAATGATAGTTTCTTCTGCGCGACCGTTTCCTCTTTGGAATGCTTCCCGACAGCGGCGATGTTTGTTGGATTGGCGTGCTTTGTTGCTGCGTTGGTCTCGTTTGTATGAACGTCAGCGATTGTCTCAATGTTTGTTCCGTTTGCGTGATTATTGGCTTGATGTCGCTCGCCTGCTGTGCGAAGAACGGGTTGTTGGCTTCCGGAAAATTGTTCAGTTTGTCCAAAAGGAATATGATTTCCGGCTGTAGTACCTCCAAATTGTTGATGAGTTGTAGTGTCTTTAGGTATGCCGCTAGGTTGGCTACTTCCTTCAGGAACGTTCGTTGGGACGCCAGCAAGATCTCTTCCAGATGAAGGGATGTGTCGCTCACTTTGGTGATGATTTCCACGTATCTCCCGTCCTCGTCTCTGTCGGTGATGTCCCGTCTTGGAACGAAGCCGAATAGTTCTCGCTTTGTTGTTGGTGTGACCACTTGAAGGTCTATTATGTTGTAAATTTGTCCGTGTAGGCAAGTCAGAACCTGTCTCGCGTGTCGTGTGAAAATTTTCTTGAGCTCCGTCACAATTTCCTCCGTCTGCTTCTTCGTCTTCTTCGTGATCGGTACACTGGCTTTCACCTCCAGAATGGATGTCAGCTACTTCAGAAGTGTCTTCGGTTGTTTCCGATCCGTTAGTATTAATTTTTCGGCGTCGTAATTCCTCTGAATGATCCCAGATGATCCCAGATTTTCGGGTCGCTCGATTGGAAGTCCTTCTCCCTCTCCTTGAGGCTCTTGATGGCTAGCAGTAGGAACGGTAGCTGGCTGTTCGGTAGTTGGAAGATGGTGTCCCCTTTCTTCTTGATCTCTTGGAACAGGTGCTGGAGGTTGACGTTGAGCTGGTCTTCCATTGGTTGTCTTTTTTTTTGCAAACAAACCCGAGACTTGTTCAAAAAAAGCGTTTGTTGGGGAAGTGTTTGTGGAAACGGTTTTCTTGGGTGAAAGACGGTTTACTAGTTGGGCTATGAAGGAAGGAGAATTTCTTACGGTCGAGGTATCAGCTTTACTTTGAGCTCGTGGTTTGCGAACGTTTGAAAGGTCTACTGGCTTTACTAACTCATACGCAGAGTTCGATCTTAACTTTCTTAGCTGGGGATTATTTGGAATTGCACTAGGCTTCAAAACAGGAGAGGCAGATTTCCTGATAGTTTCTGTTGCTTTTCTCGAAGTTTTATTACCCGTAAACTTATCAGATCCAGCAAGATTTGAAGTGGAAGTTTTATCAAAATTAAGGGTTCTGGCTACACCTTCATCAATTTGAATAACTGGCTCAATAGGACTTTTAATAGTGGATACAGGTGTGCGAGAAAGTTTATGCTTACTAGAAAAAATATTATCCGTCATTGTGGGTGAGTTCGATAGATCGCTGCCACCATTATGTAAAGCATTCTTTTAGTGATTGAAAAGAATGACTTTACGTTATTAAAGACAAATTGTGATAGGAAAAATGAACTCGGGAAGGCGTTACCAGAATGCCGAATATATTTTATTCTAATAGGCCAAAGATAATAAAAGCATACACAGATATAAGATATAAATGGGAAACGGAAATACAAAATGGAGTCAGGCGAATTTAGTCTTACCGTCACCGCTGTGGCGAAGATGGAATAAAGATGTCAAACGTTGAAGAGAAAAGATAAGGAAAAACGGGACTTGTCGGTCGCACAAGAAGCGATGAAGACACTCACAATAATTATTGAATAAGAACAAATTAAACTCACTATATTTGAAGAAAATAATAACACTTGGAGCACTAAGAATGAGAGCTGGAACTAAAACTGGAACTAGAACAAGAGAGAGCTGAAGAACTGTGGAACTAACTTTTGGGGACAAAAAGGGTATCGTTTTATACGTTTTACATGTTTGAGGGAAACATAGCATTTCCGACAGATGAGCTCCGGATATAAGTTATTGAATATCTCACGCAGCAACATTTCTTATTCAGGAAATGTATGGCGCGATGTTCTACGCATTAAGCTCATCCAATCACCAATAAGCAGGATGTAAAGTATAATATGAAAATAGAATTCAAGGAAATGTCAATGACACTACAAATTACTATATTTATAATGTATACTTTAAATATAATGCATAACAAACATAATATATAATTTTAATATAAAGAAAACAAACAATGAAGATAAAATATAATCAAAAATTGTATTTTGATGACTTCGTTACAGATCGAACCTGGAATCTCCTGATCCGTAGTCAGGCGCGTTATCCATTGCGCCACACATCCACTGGCGAATGATGAGTGACTAGTTAAGAAACTTAACCAAGGGCCACAACAGGTGTTTAACAAATGGATAAGAAATTTATTTCCCCAATTCGTTTAAGCAAATTACTTGTGTTCTGAATGTTACTTTACCCAAAGTGAGACTGGCAGACCGAAGGGAGATTCTTTTTACTTAACATACACTTATGAACACCGTCACCGTGATGGTAGGATTCAGCGACCTGGCAAGGCTTGCAGGGTTCTTTAGTGGAAATGTTTTGTACGATACTCCATTCAGTGAACCAAATTCCTTCCTCGAAATAGAAGGGATGCCTCCAGTCATTGCGGTAAGTGAAGTATTGTAGAAAAGACCACGCTTCGTCATCCGTTAAGACATCCCAAAGGTTTCTTTCTGTACAAACTCCACACATTCCCATTTTGCAGCAATCTCCACTAAGCTAGTCTCCCACTTTGCGAAACGTTGCTGTATTGGCCTTAAATATGGATTGAGACAAAAGCTACCGACGTCAGGCCACTTGACTGCTGGCACGACCTCTAAGACCACACCATCACTCCAGTTAAACACGGCTTCAAAAACCATTATCAATCAATGTTCTTTACGTTTCACGTTTTCAATGAACCTGCCAGGGATCGAACCTGGAATCTCCTGATCCGTAGTCAGGCGCGTTATCCATTGCGCCACAAATCCACTGGCGAATGATGAGTGACTAGTTAAGAAACTTAACCAAGGGCCACAACAGGTGTTTAACAAATGGATAAGAAATTTATTTCCCCAATTCGTTTAAGCAAATTACTTGTGTTCTGAATGTTACTTTACCCAAAGTGAGACTGGCAGACCGAAGGGAGATTCTTTTTACTTAACATACACTTATGAACACCGTACCGTGATGGTAGGATTCAGCGACCTGGCAAGGCTTGCAGGGTTCTTTAGTGGAAATGTTTTGTACGATACTCCATTCAGTGAACCAAATTCCTTCCTCGAAATAGAAGGGATGCCTCCAGTCATTGCGGTAAGTGAAGTATTGTAGAAAAGACCACGCTTCGTCATCCGTTAAGACATCCCAAAGGTTTCTTTCTGTACAAACTCCACACATTCCCATTTTGCAGCAATCTCCACTAAGCTAGTCTCCCACTTTGCGAAACGTTGCTGTATTGGCCTTAAATATGGATTGAGACAAAAGCTACCGACGTCAGGCCACTTGACTGCTGGCACGACCTCTAAGACCACACCATCACTCCAGTTAAACACGGCTTCAAAAACCATTATCAATCAATGTTCTTTACGTTTCACGTTTTCAATGAACGAGCCTGCCAGGAATCGAACCTGGAATCTCCTGATCCGTAGTCAGGCGCGTTATCCATTGCGCCACACATCCACAGGCGAATGATGAGTGACTAGTTAAGAAACTTAACCAAGGGCCACAACAGGTGTTTAACAAATGGATAAGAAATTTATTTCCCCAATTCGTTTAAGCAAATTACTTGTGTTCTGAATGTTACTTTACCCAAAGTGAGACTGGCAGACCGAAGGGAGATTCTTTTTACTTAACATACACTTATGAACACCGTCACCGTGATGGTAGGATTCAGCGACCTGGCAAGGCTTGCAGGGTTCTTTAGTGGAAATGTTTTGTACGATACTCCATTCAGTGAACCAAATTCCTTCCTCGAAATAGAAGGGATGCCTCCAGTCATTGCGGTAAGTGAAGTATTGTAGAAAAGACCACGCTTCGTCATCCGTTAAGACATCCCAAAGGTTTCTTTCTGTACAAACTCCACACATTCCCATTTTGCAGCAATCTCCACTAAGCTAGTCTCCCACTTTGCGAAACGTTGCTGTATTGGCCTTAAATATGGATTGAGACAAAAGCTACCGACGTCAGGCCACTTGACTGCTGGCACGACCTCTAAGACCACACCATCACTCCAGTTAAACACGGCTTCAAAAACCATTATCAATCAATGTTCTTTACGTTTCACGTTTTCAATGAACGTGCCAGGAGTCGAACCTGGAATCTCCTGATCCGTAGTCAGGCGCGTTATCCATTGCGCCACAAATCCACTGGCGAATGATGAGTGACTAGTTAAGAAACTTAACCAAGGGCCACAACAGGTGTTTAACAAATGGATAAGAAATTTATTTCCCCAATTCGTTTAAGCAAATTACTTGTGTTCTGAATGTTACTTTACCCAAAGTGAGACTGGCAGACCGAAGGGAGATTCTTTTTACTTAACATACACTTATGAACACCGTCACCGTGATGGTAGGATTCAGCGACCTGGCAAGGCTTGCAGGGTTCTTTAGTGGAAATGTTTTGTACGATACTCCATTCAGTGAACCAAATTCCTTCCTCGAAATAGAAGGGATGCCTCCAGTCATTGCGGTAAGTGAAGTATTGTAGAAAAGACCACGCTTCGTCATCCGTTAAGACATCCCAAAGGTTTCTTTCTGTACAAACTCCACACATTCCCATTTTGCAGCAATCTCCACTAAGCTAGTCTCCCACTTTGCGAAACGTTGCTGTATTGGCCTTAAATATGGATTGAGACAAAAGCTACCGACGTCAGGCCACTTGACTGCTGGCACGACCTCTAAGACCACACCATCACTCCAGTTAAACACGGCTTCAAAAACCATTATCAATCAATGTTCTTTACGTTTCACGTTTTCAATGAGCCTGCCAGGAGTCGAACCTGGAATCTCCTGATCCGTAGTCAGGCGCGTTATCCATTGCGCCACAAATCCACTGGCGAATGATGAGTGACTAGTTAAGAAACTTAACCAAGGGCCACAACAGGTGTTTAACAAATGGATAAGAAATTTATTTCCCCAATTCGTTTAAGCAAATTACTTGTGTTCTGAATGTTACTTTACCCAAAGTGAGACTGGCAGACCGAAGGGAGATTCTTTTTACTTAACATACACTTATGAACACCGTCACCGTGATGGTAGGATTCAGCGACCTGGCAAGGCTTGCAGGGTTCTTTAGTGGAAATGTTTTGTACGATACTCCATTCAGTGAACCAAATTCCTTCCTCGAAATAGAAGGGATGCCTCCAGTCATTGCGGTAAGTGAAGTATTGTAGAAAAGACCACGCTTCGTCATCCGTTAAGACATCCCAAAGGTTTCTTTCTGTACAAACTCCACACATTCCCATTTTGCAGCAATCTCCACTAAGCTAGTCTCCCACTTTGCGAAACGTTGCTGTATTGGCCTTAAATATGGATTGAGACAAAAGCTACCGACGTCAGGCCACTTGACTGCTGGCACGACCTCTAAGACCACACCATCACTCCAGTTAAACACGGCTTCAAAAACCATTATCAATCAATGTTCTTTACGTTTCACGTTTTCAATGAACCTGCCAGGGATCGAACCTGGAATCTCCTGATCCGTAGTCAGGCGCGTTATCCATTGCGCCACAAATCCACTGGCGAATGATGAGTGACTAGTTAAGAAACTTAACCAAGGGCCACAACAGGTGTTTAACAAATGGATAAGAAATTTATTTCCCCAATTCGTTTAAGCAAATTACTTGTGTTCTGAATGTTACTTTACCCAAAGTGAGACTGGCAGACCGAAGGGAGATTCTTTTTACTTAACATACACTTATGAACACCGTCACCGTGATGGTAGGATTCAGCGACCTGGCAAGGCTTGCAGGGTTCTTTAGTGGAAATGTTTTGTACGATACTCCATTCAGTGAACCAAATTCCTTCCTCGAAATAGAAGGGATGCCTCCAGTCATTGCGGTAAGTGAAGTATTGTAGAAAAGACCACGCTTCGTCATCCGTTAAGACATCCCAAAGGTTTCTTTCTGTACAAACTCCACACATTCCCATTTTGCAGCAATCTCCACTAAGCTAGTCTCCCACTTTGCGAAACGTTGCTGTATTGGCCTTAAATATGGATTGAGACAAAAGCTACCGACGTCAGGCCACTTGACTGCTGGCACGACCTCTAAGACCACACCATCACTCCAGTTAAACACGGCTTCAAAAACCATTATCAATCAATGTTCTTTACGTTTCACGTTTTCAATGAACCTGCCAGGGATCGAACCTGGAATCTCCTGATCCGTAGTCAGGCGCGTTATCCATTGCGCCACAAATCCACTGGCGAATGATGAGTGACTAGTTAAGAAACTTAACCAAGGGCCACAACAGGTGTTTAACAAATGGATAAGAAATTTATTTCCCCAATTCGTTTAAGCAAATTACTTGTGTTCTGAATGTTACTTTACCCAAAGTGAGACTGGCAGACCGAAGGGAGATTCTTTTTACTTAACATACACTTATGAACACCGTCACCGTGATGGTAGGATTCAGCGACCTGGCAAGGCTTGCAGGGTTCTTTAGTGGAAATGTTTTGTACGATACTCCATTCAGTGAACCAAATTCCTTCCTCGAAATAGAAGGGATGCCTCCAGTCATTGCGGTAAGTGAAGTATTGTAGAAAAGACCACGCTTCGTCATCCGTTAAGACATCCCAAAGGTTTCTTTCTGTACAAACTCCACACATTCCCATTTTGCAGCAATCTCCACTAAGCTAGTCTCCCACTTTGCGAAACGTTGCTGTATTGGCCTTAAATATGGATTGAGACAAAAGCTACCGACGTCAGGCCACTTGACTGCTGGCACGACCTCTAAGACCACACCATCACTCCAGTTAAACACGGCTTCAAAAACCATTATCAATCAATGTTCTTTACGTTTCACGTTTTCAATGAACCTGCCAGGGATCGAACCTGGAATCTCCTGATCCGTAGTCAGGCGCGTTATCCATTGCGCCACACATCCACTGGCGAATGATGAGTGACTAGTTAAGAAACTTAACCAAGGGCCACAACAGGTGTTTAACAAATGGATAAGAAATTTATTTCCCCAATTCGTTTAAGCAAATTACTTGTGTTCTGAATGTTACTTTACCCAAAGTGAGACTGGCAGACCGAAGGGAGATTCTTTTTACTTAACATACACTTATGAACACCGTCACCGTGATGGTAGGATTCAGCGACCTGGCAAGGCTTGCAGGGTTCTTTAGTGGAAATGTTTTGTACGATACTCCATTCAGTGAACCAAATTCCTTCCTCGAAATAGAAGGGATGCCTCCAGTCATTGCGGTAAGTGAAGTATTGTAGAAAAGACCACGCTTCGTCATCCGTTAAGACATCCCAAAGGTTTCTTTCTGTACAAACTCCACACATTCCCATTTTGCAGCAATCTCCACTAAGCTAGTCTCCCACTTTGCGAAACGTTGCTGTATTGGCCTTAAATATGGATTGAGACAAAAGCTACCGACGTCAGGCCACTTGACTGCTGGCACGACCTCTAAGACCACACCATCACTCCAGTTAAACACGGCTTCAAAAACCATTATCAATCAATGTTCTTTACGTTTCACGTTTTCAATGAGCCTGCCAGGAGTCGAACCTGGAATCTCCTGATCCGTAGTCAGGCGCGTTATCCATTGCGCCACAAATCCACTGGCGAATGATGAGTGACTAGTTAAGAAACTTAACCAAGGGCCACAACAGGTGTTTAACAAATGGATAAGAAATTTATTTCCCCAATTCGTTTAAGCAAATTACTTGTGTTCTGAATGTTACTTTACCCAAAGTGAGACTGGCAGACCGAAGGGAGATTCTTTTTACTTAACATACACTTATGAACACCGTCACCGTGATGGTAGGATTCAGCGACCTGGCAAGGCTTGCAGGGTTCTTTAGTGGAAATGTTTTGTACGATACTCCATTCAGTGAACCAAATTCCTTCCTCGAAATAGAAGGGATGCCTCCAGTCATTGCGGTAAGTGAAGTATTGTAGAAAAGACCACGCTTCGTCATCCGTTAAGACATCCCAAAGGTTTCTTTCTGTACAAACTCCACACATTCCCATTTTGCAGCAATCTCCACTAAGCTAGTCTCCCACTTTGCGAAACGTTGCTGTATTGGCCTTAAATATGGATTGAGACAAAAGCTACCGACGTCAGGCCACTTGACTGCTGGCACGACCTCTAAGACCACACCATCACTCCAGTTAAACACGGCTTCAAAAACCATTATCAATCAATGTTCTTTACGTTTCACGTTTTCAATGAACCTGCCAGGAGTCGAACCTGGAATCTCTTGGTCCGTAGTCAGGCGCGTTATCCATTGCGCCACACATCCACTGGCGAATGATGAGTGACTAGTTAAGAAACTTAACCAAGGGCCACAACAGGTGTTTAACAAATGGATAAGAAATTTATTTCCCCAATTCGTTTAAGCAAATTACTTGTGTTCTGAATGTTACTTTACCCAAAGTGAGACTGGCAGACCGAAGGGAGATTCTTTTTACTTAACATACACTTATGAACACCGTCACCGTGATGGTAGGATTCAGCGACCTGGCAAGGCTTGCAGGGTTCTTTAGTGGAAATGTTTTGTACGATACTCCATTCAGTGAACCAAATTCCTTCCTCGAAATAGAAGGGATGCCTCCAGTCATTGCGGTAAGTGAAGTATTGTAGAAAAGACCACGCTTCGTCATCCGTTAAGACATCCCAAAGGTTTCTTTCTGTACAAACTCCACACATTCCCATTTTGCAGCAATCTCCACTAAGCTAGTCTCCCACTTTGCGAAACGTTGCTGTATTGGCCTTAAATATGGATTGAGACAAAAGCTACCGACGTCAGGCCACTTGACTGCTGGCACGACCTCTAAGACCACACCATCACTCCAGTTAAACACGGCTTCAAAAACCATTATCAATCAATGTTCTTTACGTTTCACGTTTTCAATGAACCTGCCAGGAGTCGAACCTGGAATCTCCTGATCCGTAGTCAGGCGCGTTATCCATTGCGCCACACATCCACTGGCGAATGATGAGTGACTAGTTAAGAAACTTAACCAAGGGCCACAACAGGTGTTTAACAAATGGATAAGAAATTTATTTCCCCAATTCGTTTAAGCAAATTACTTGTGTTCTGAATGTTACTTTACCCAAAGTGAGACTGGCAGACCGAAGGGAGATTCTTTTTACTTAACATACACTTATGAACACCGTCACCGTGATGGTAGGATTCAGCGACCTGGCAAGGCTTGCAGGGTTCTTTAGTGGAAATGTTTTGTACGATACTCCATTCAGTGAACCAAATTCCTTCCTCGAAATAGAAGGGATGCCTCCAGTCATTGCGGTAAGTGAAGTATTGTAGAAAAGACCACGCTTCGTCATCCGTTAAGACATCCCAAAGGTTTCTTTCTGTACAAACTCCACACATTCCCATTTTGCAGCAATCTCCACTAAGCTAGTCTCCCACTTTGCGAAACGTTGCTGTATTGGCCTTAAATATGGATTGAGACAAAAGCTACCGACGTCAGGCCACTTGACTGCTGGCACGACCTCTAAGACCACACCATCACTCCAGTTAAACACGGCTTCAAAAACCATTATCAATCAATGTTCTTTACGTTTCACGTTTTCAATGAACCTGCCAGGAGTCGAACCTGGAATCTCCTGATCCGTAGTCAGGCGCGTTATCCATTGCGCCACACATCCACTGGCGAATGATGAGTGACTAGTTAAGAAACTTAACCAAGGGCCACAACAGGTGTTTAACAAATGGATAAGAAATTTATTTCCCCAATTCGTTTAAGCAAATTACTTGTGTTCTGAATGTTACTTTACCCAAAGTGAGACTGGCAGACCGAAGGGAGATTCTTTTTACTTAACATACACTTATGAACACCGTCACCGTGATGGTAGGATTCAGCGACCTGGCAAGGCTTGCAGGGTTCTTTAGTGGAAATGTTTTGTACGATACTCCATTCAGTGAACCAAATTCCTTCCTCGAAATAGAAGGGATGCCTCCAGTCATTGCGGTAAGTGAAGTATTGTAGAAAAGACCACGCTTCGTCATCCGTTAAGACATCCCAAAGGTTTCTTTCTGTACAAACTCCACACATTCCCATTTTGCAGCAATCTCCACTAAGCTAGTCTCCCACTTTGCGAAACGTTGCTGTATTGGCCTTAAATATGGATTGAGACAAAAGCTACCGACGTCAGGCCACTTGACTGCTGGCACGACCTCTAAGACCACACCATCACTCCAGTTAAACACGGCTTCAAAAACCATTATCAATCAATGTTCTTTACGTTTCACGTTTTCAATGAACCTGCCAGGGATCGAACCTGGAATCTCCTGATCCGTAGTCAGGCGCGTTATCCATTGCGCCACACATCCACTGGCGAATGATGAGTGACTAGTTAAGAAACTTAACCAAGGGCCACAACAGGTGTTTAACAAATGGATAAGAAATTTATTTCCCCAATTCGTTTAAGCAAATTACTTGTGTTCTGAATGTTACTTTACCCAAAGTGAGACTGGCAGACCGAAGGGAGATTCTTTTTACTTAACATACACTTATGAACACCGTCACCGTGATGGTAGGATTCAGCGACCTGGCAAGGCTTGCAGGGTTCTTTAGTGGAAATGTTTTGTACGATACTCCATTCAGTGAACCAAATTCCTTCCTCGAAATAGAAGGGATGCCTCCAGTCATTGCGGTAAGTGAAGTATTGTAGAAAAGACCACGCTTCGTCATCCGTTAAGACATCCCAAAGGTTTCTTTCTGTACAAACTCCACACATTCCCATTTTGCAGCAATCTCCACTAAGCTAGTCTCCCACTTTGCGAAACGTTGCTGTATTGGCCTTAAATATGGATTGAGACAAAAGCTACCGACGTCAGGCCACTTGACTGCTGGCACGACCTCTAAGACCACACCATCACTCCAGTTAAACACGGCTTCAAAAACCATTATCAATCAATGTTCTTTACGTTTCACGTTTTCAATGAACGTGCCAGGGATCGAACCTGGAATCTCCTGATCCGTAGTCAGGCGCGTTATCCATTGCGCCACACATCCACTGGCGAATGATGAGTGACTAGTTAAGAAACTTAACCAAGGGCCACAACAGGTGTTTAACAAATGGATAAGAAATTTATTTCCCCAATTCGTTTAAGCAAATTACTTGTGTTCTGAATGTTACTTTACCCAAAGTGAGACTGGCAGACCGAAGGGAGATTCTTTTTACTTAACATACACTTATGAACACCGTCACCGTGATGGTAGGATTCAGCGACCTGGCAAGGCTTGCAGGGTTCTTTAGTGGAAATGTTTTGTACGATACTCCATTCAGTGAACCAAATTCCTTCCTCGAAATAGAAGGGATGCCTCCAGTCATTGCGGTAAGTGAAGTATTGTAGAAAAGACCACGCTTCGTCATCCGTTAAGACATCCCAAAGGTTTCTTTCTGTACAAACTCCACACATTCCCATTTTGCAGCAATCTCCACTAAGCTAGTCTCCCACTTTGCGAAACGTTGCTGTATTGGCCTTAAATATGGATTGAGACAAAAGCTACCGACGTCAGGCCACTTGACTGCTGGCACGACCTCTAAGACCACACCATCACTCCAGTTAAACACGGCTTCAAAAACCATTATCAATCAATGTTCTTTACGTTTCACGTTTTCAATGAGCCTGCCAGGAGTCGAACCTGGAATCTCCTGATCCGTAGTCAGGCGCGTTATCCATTGCGCCACAAATCCACTGGCGAATGATGAGTGACTAGTTAAGAAACTTAACCAAGGGCCACAACAGGTGTTTAACAAATGGATAAGAAATTTATTTCCCCAATTCGTTTAAGCAAATTACTTGTGTTCTGAATGTTACTTTACCCAAAGTGAGACTGGCAGACCGAAGGGAGATTCTTTTTACTTAACATACACTTATGAACACCGTCACCGTGATGGTAGGATTCAGCGACCTGGCAAGGCTTGCAGGGTTCTTTAGTGGAAATGTTTTGTACGATACTCCATTCAGTGAACCAAATTCCTTCCTCGAAATAGAAGGGATGCCTCCAGTCATTGCGGTAAGTGAAGTATTGTAGAAAAGACCACGCTTCGTCATCCGTTAAGACATCCCAAAGGTTTCTTTCTGTACAAACTCCACACATTCCCATTTTGCAGCAATCTCCACTAAGCTAGTCTCCCACTTTGCGAAACGTTGCTGTATTGGCCTTAAATATGGATTGAGACAAAAGCTACCGACGTCAGGCCACTTGACTGCTGGCACGACCTCTAAGACCACACCATCACTCCAGTTAAACACGGCTTCAAAAACCATTATCAATCAATGTTCTTTACGTTTCACGTTTTCAATGAACCTGCCAGGAGTCGAACCTGGAATCTCCTGATCCGTAGTCAGGCGCGTTATCCATTGCGCCACACATCCACTGGCGAATGATGAGTGACTAGTTAAGAAACTTAACCAAGGGCCACAACAGGTGTTTAACAAATGGATAAGAAATTTATTTCCCCAATTCGTTTAAGCAAATTACTTGTGTTCTGAATGTTACTTTACCCAAAGTGAGACTGGCAGACCGAAGGGAGATTCTTTTTACTTAACATACACTTATGAACACCGTCACCGTGATGGTAGGATTCAGCGACCTGGCAAGGCTTGCAGGGTTCTTTAGTGGAAATGTTTTGTACGATACTCCATTCAGTGAACCAAATTCCTTCCTCGAAATAGAAGGGATGCCTCCAGTCATTGCGGTAAGTGAAGTATTGTAGAAAAGACCACGCTTCGTCATCCGTTAAGACATCCCAAAGGTTTCTTTCTGTACAAACTCCACACATTCCCATTTTGCAGCAATCTCCACTAAGCTAGTCTCCCACTTTGCGAAACGTTGCTGTATTGGCCTTAAATATGGATTGAGACAAAAGCTACCGACGTCAGGCCACTTGACTGCTGGCACGACCTCTAAGACCACACCATCACTCCAGTTAAACACGGCTTCAAAAACCATTATCAATCAATGTTCTTTACGTTTCACGTTTTCAATGAACCTGCCAGGGATCGAACCTGGAATCTCCTGATCCGTAGTCAGGCGCGTTATCCATTGCGCCACAAATCCACTGGCGAATGATGAGTGACTAGTTAAGAAACTTAACCAAGGGCCACAACAGGTGTTTAACAAATGGATAAGAAATTTATTTCCCCAATTCGTTTAAGCAAATTACTTGTGTTCTGAATGTTACTTTACCCAAAGTGAGACTGGCAGACCGAAGGGAGATTCTTTTTACTTAACATACACTTATGAACACCGTCACCGTGATGGTAGGATTCAGCGACCTGGCAAGGCTTGCAGGGTTCTTTAGTGGAAATGTTTTGTACGATACTCCATTCAGTGAACCAAATTCCTTCCTCGAAATAGAAGGGATGCCTCCAGTCATTGCGGTAAGTGAAGTATTGTAGAAAAGACCACGCTTCGTCATCCGTTAAGACA
This sequence comes from Daphnia carinata, assembly GCF_022539665.2. Taxonomy (NCBI): domain Eukaryota; kingdom Metazoa; phylum Arthropoda; class Branchiopoda; order Diplostraca; family Daphniidae; genus Daphnia; species Daphnia carinata. The sequence goes on from NC_081332.1 coordinate 244,243, forward strand.
TCCCAAAGGTTTCTTTCTGTACAAACTCCACACATTCCCATTTTGCAGCAATCTCCACTAAGCTAGTCTCCCACTTTGCGAAACGTTGCTGTATTGGCCTTAAATATGGATTGAGACAAAAGCTACCGACGTCAGGCCACTTGACTGCTGGCACGACCTCTAAGACCACACCATCACTCCAGTTAAACACGGCTTCAAAAACCATTATCAATCAATGTTCTTTACGTTTCACGTTTTCAATGAACCTGCCAGGGATCGAACCTGGAATCTCCTGATCCGTAGTCAGGCGCGTTATCCATTGCGCCACACATCCACTGGCGAATGATGAGTGACTAGTTAAGAAACTTAACCAAGGGCCACAACAGGTGTTTAACAAATGGATAAGAAATTTATTTCCCCAATTCGTTTAAGCAAATTACTTGTGTTCTGAATGTTACTTTACCCAAAGTGAGACTGGCAGACCGAAGGGAGATTCTTTTTACTTAACATACACTTATGAACACCGTCACCGTGATGGTAGGATTCAGCGACCTGGCAAGGCTTGCAGGGTTCTTTAGTGGAAATGTTTTGTACGATACTCCATTCAGTGAACCAAATTCCTTCCTCGAAATAGAAGGGATGCCTCCAGTCATTGCGGTAAGTGAAGTATTGTAGAAAAGACCACGCTTCGTCATCCGTTAAGACATCCCAAAGGTTTCTTTCTGTACAAACTCCACACATTCCCATTTTGCAGCAATCTCCACTAAGCTAGTCTCCCACTTTGCGAAACGTTGCTGTATTGGCCTTAAATATGGATTGAGACAAAAGCTACCGACGTCAGGCCACTTGACTGCTGGCACGACCTCTAAGACCACACCATCACTCCAGTTAAACACGGCTTCAAAAACCATTATCAATCAATGTTCTTTACGTTTCACGTTTTCAATGAACCTGCCAGGAGTCGAACCTGGAATCTCCTGATCCGTAGTCAGGCGCGTTATCCATTGCGCCACACATCCACTGGCGAATGATGAGTGACTAGTTAAGAAACTTAACCAAGGGCCACAACAGGTGTTTAACAAATGGATAAGAAATTTATTTCCCCAATTCGTTTAAGCAAATTACTTGTGTTCTGAATGTTACTTTACCCAAAGTGAGACTGGCAGACCGAAGGGAGATTCTTTTTACTTAACATACACTTATGAACACCGTCACCGTGATGGTAGGATTCAGCGACCTGGCAAGGCTTGCAGGGTTCTTTAGTGGAAATGTTTTGTACGATACTCCATTCAGTGAACCAAATTCCTTCCTCGAAATAGAAGGGATGCCTCCAGTCATTGCGGTAAGTGAAGTATTGTAGAAAAGACCACGCTTCGTCATCCGTTAAGACATCCCAAAGGTTTCTTTCTGTACAAACTCCACACATTCCCATTTTGCAGCAATCTCCACTAAGCTAGTCTCCCACTTTGCGAAACGTTGCTGTATTGGCCTTAAATATGGATTGAGACAAAAGCTACCGACGTCAGGCCACTTGACTGCTGGCACGACCTCTAAGACCACACCATCACTCCAGTTAAACACGGCTTCAAAAACCATTATCAATCAATGTTCTTTACGTTTCACGTTTTCAATGAACCTGCCAGGAGTCGAACCTGGAATCTCCTGATCCGTAGTCAGGCGCGTTATCCATTGCGCCACACATCCACTGGCGAATGATGAGTGACTAGTTAAGAAACTTAACCAAGGGCCACAACAGGTGTTTAACAAATGGATAAGAAATTTATTTCCCCAATTCGTTTAAGCAAATTACTTGTGTTCTGAATGTTACTTTACCCAAAGTGAGACTGGCAGACCGAAGGGAGATTCTTTTTACTTAACATACACTTATGAACACCGTCACCGTGATGGTAGGATTCAGCGACCTGGCAAGGCTTGCAGGGTTCTTTAGTGGAAATGTTTTGTACGATACTCCATTCAGTGAACCAAATTCCTTCCTCGAAATAGAAGGGATGCCTCCAGTCATTGCGGTAAGTGAAGTATTGTAGAAAAGACCACGCTTCGTCATCCGTTAAGACATCCCAAAGGTTTCTTTCTGTACAAACTCCACACATTCCCATTTTGCAGCAATCTCCACTAAGCTAGTCTCCCACTTTGCGAAACGTTGCTGTATTGGCCTTAAATATGGATTGAGACAAAAGCTACCGACGTCAGGCCACTTGACTGCTGGCACGACCTCTAAGACCACACCATCACTCCAGTTAAACACGGCTTCAAAAACCATTATCAATCAATGTTCTTTACGTTTCACGTTTTCTACGAGCCTGCCAGTAGTCGAACCTGGTCCTGATCCGTAGTCAGGCGCATTATCCATTGCGCCACAAATCCACTGGCGAATGATGAGTGACTAGTTAAGAAACTTAACCAAGGGCCACAACAGGTGTTTAACAAATGGATAAGAAATTTATTTCCCCAATTCGTTTAAGCAAATTACTTGTGTTCTGAATGTTACTTTACCCAAAGTGAGACTGGCAGACCACACCATCACTCCAGTTAAACAAAACAAAACAAAACAAAACAAAACAAAACAAAACAAAACAAAACAAAACAAAACAAAACAAAACAAAACAAAACAAAACAAAACAAAACAAAACAAAACAAAACAAAACAAAACAAAACAAAACAAAACAAAACAAAACAAAACAAAACAAAACAAAACAAAACAAAACAAAACAAAACAAAACAAAACAAAACAAAACAAAACAAAACAAAACAAAACAAAACAAAACAAAACAAAACAAAACAATACAAAACAAAACAAAAAAACAATACAAAACAAAACAAAACAAAACAAAACAAAACAAAACAAAACAAAACAAAACAAAACAAAACAAAACAAAACAAAACAAAACAAAACAAAACAAAACAAAACAAAACAAAACACAACAAAACAAAAAAACAAAACAAAACAAAACTAAACAAAACAAAACAAAACAAAACAAAACAAATCTTCTGCAGAAACTGCCCCGAGTGAGGTTCGAACTCACGACCTCGAGATTATGAGACTCGCGCGCTGCCTACTGCGCTATCGAGGCATTGTATTAATTAGAAAATTAATCATGTAAAACAGATCATTCTTTGGTAGGGTGCATTAAAGACACAAGTGAGGTTATCATGGCAGACACAATATGTAAGCCCGGTTAGCTCAGTCGGTAGAGCGCGGGACTTTTAATCCTGAGGTCGAGGGTTCAAGTCCCTCATCGGGCGACATGAAATCATATTCTATAATTCAAATATTGTGCATACATGCCCAATGCTGGGAATGTTTATTGAAAAAAGGCTTACGGTTCATTGTTACTCGAGTAAAATTGTAATCAGTTTGCAGACGAGGTGACCGAGCGGTTAAGGTGATGGACTGCTAATCCATTGTGCATTGCACGCGTGGGTTCGAATCCCATCTTCGTCGTGATCATTTAATCCTCCAATTGATACCGAAATTTATCGAATACTTACGAAATTATAATCGCAATAAAACCGTTGGTTTCTTCGTGAAACTTACAGGGTCGAACTTATATGACGGTTCCATGGTGTAATGGTTAGCACTTCAGACTTTGACTCTGACAATCTGAGTTCGATTCTCAGTAGAACCTGAGACAGTGAAGCCAACGACAAACATTTTTCAACACTACCCTTTTCGTAGAAGCCACTCTTGTGACAAACGCGTTTTTTTTTTCATTTCCACTGTGAAAGTTTTCAAGTGTATCGTAGAAACGTACCCCTTCTTTAAGTCAACGTTTGAACCATTTCTCCTGTGTCCTTGAGACTGGCTCTACCTTGAAAGCTAAAACATATTAACTGTTCTCCCCCCTTATTTTGTCGCCTGCTTCTTTTCCTCCCCGAATACTACTTTGATACACGGTTTGGAACACTAAGTAACAACCTATTTCTGTGGTTTAAGTTATGCTGTTTTCTTCTGAATCGGTTAACTTGTTTTACTCTGAGTGCAATTTCCCTAAGACGATTATCTCCCAGTGATCGGGCGGATCGATTTGGATTTGGTTCATGTTTGAATTAAAATTGAGAACGATGCGATCGAACACTGCCCTTGCAGTGCGAGTTGGATCTAAATGTTGGAACAAAAACCTAATGCAGAAACTGCCCCGAGTGAGGTTCGAACTCACGACCTCGAGATTATGAGACTCGCGCGCTGCCTACTGCGCTATCGAGGCATTGTATTAATTAGAAAATTAATCATGTAAAACAGATCATTCTTTGGTAGGGTGCAGTAAAGACACAAGTGAGGTTATCATGGCAGACACAATATGTAAGCCCGGTTAGCTCAGTCGGTAGAGCGCGGGACTTTTAATCCTGAGGTCGAGGGTTCAAGTCCCTCATCGGGCGACATGAAATCATATTCTATAATTCAAATATTGTGCATACATGCCCAATGCTGGGAATGTTTATTGAAAAAAGGCTTACGGTTCATTGTTACTCGAGTAAAATTGTAATCAGTTTGCGGACGAGGTGACCGAGCGGTTAAGGTGATGGACTGCTAATCCATTGTGCATTGCACGCGTGGGTTCGAATCCCATCTTCGTCGTGATCATTTAATCCTCCAATTGATACCGAAATTTATCGAATACTTACGAATTTATAATCGCAATAAAACCGTTGGTTTCTTCGTGAAACTTACAGGGTCGAACTTATATGACGGTTCCATGGTGTAATGGTTAGCACTTCAGACTCTGACTCTGACAATCTGAGTTCGATTCTCAGTAGGACCTGAGACAGTGAAGCCAACGACAAACATTTTTCAACACTACCCTTTTCGTAGAAGCCACTCTTGTGACAAACGCGTTTTTTTTTTTCATTTCCACTGTGAAAGTTTTCAAGTGTATCGTAGAAACGTACCCCTTCTTTAAGTCAACGTTTGAACCATTTCTCCTGTGTCCTTGAGACTGGCTCTACCTTGAAAGCTAAAACATATTAACTGTTCTCCCCCCTTATTTTGTCGCCTGCTTCTTTTCCTCCCCGAATACTACTTTGATACACGGTTTGGAACACTAAGTAACAACCTATTTCTGTGGTTTAAGTTATGCTGTTTTCTTCTGAATCGGTTAACTTGTTTTACTCTGAGTGCAATTTCCCTAAGACGATTATCTCCCAGTGATCGGGCGGATCGATTTGGATTTGGTTCATGTTTGAATTAAAATTGAGAACGATGCGATCGAACACTGCCCTTGCAGTGCGAGTTGGATCTAAATGTTGGAACAAAAACCTAATGCAGAAACTGCCCCGAGTGAGGTTCGAACTCACGACCTCGAGATTATGAGACTCGCGCGCTGCCTACTGCGCTATCGAGGCATTGTATTAATTAGAAAATTAATCATGTAAAACAGATCATTCTTTGGTAGGGTGCAGTAAAGACACAAGTGAGGTTATCATGGCAGACACAATATGTAAGCCCGGTTAGCTCAGTCGGTAGAGCGCGGGACTTTTAATCCTGAGGTCGAGGGTTCAAGTCCCTCATCGGGCGACATGAAATCATATTCTATAATTCAAATATTGTGCATACATGCCCAATGCTGGGAATGTTTATTGAAAAAAGGCTTACGGTTCATTGTTACTCGAGTAAAATTGTAATCAGTTTGTGGACGAGGTGACCGAGCGGTTAAGGTGATGGACTGCTAATCCATTGTGCATTGCACGCGTGGGTTCGAATCCCATCTTCGTCGTGATCATTTAATCCTCCAATTGATACCGAAATTTATCGAATACTTACGAAATTATAATCGCAATAAAACCGTTGGTTTCTTCGTGAAACTTACAGGGTCGAACTTATATGACGGTTCCATGGTGTAATGGTTAGCACTTCAGACTCTGACTCTGACAATCTGAGTTCGATTCTCAGTAGGACCTGAGACAGTGAAGCCAACGACAAACATTTTTCAACACTACCCTTTTCGTAGAAGCCACTCTTGTGACAAACGCGTTTTTTTTTTCATTTCCACTGTGAAAGTTTTCAAGTGTATCGTAGAAACGTACCCCTTCTTTAAGTCAACGTTTGAACCATTTCTCCTGTGTCCTTGAGACTGGCTCTACCTTGAAAGCTAAAACATATTAACTGTTCTCCCCCTTATTTTGTCGCCTGCTTCTTTTCCTCCCCGAATACTACTTTGATACACGGTTTGGAACACTAAGTAACAACCTATTTCTGTGGTTTAAGTTATGCTGTTTTCTTCTGAATCGGTTAACTTGTTTTACTCTGAGTGCAATTTCCCTAAGACGATTATCTCCCAGTGATCGGGCGGATCGATTTGGATTTGGTTCATGTTTGAATTAAAATTGAGAACGATGCGATCGAACACTGCCCTTGCAGTGCGAGTTGGATCTAAATGTTGGAACAAAAACCTAATGCAGAAACTGCCCCGAGTGAGGTTCGAACTCACGACCTCGAGATTATGAGACTCGCGCGCTGCCTACTGCGCTATCGAGGCATTGTATTAATTAGAAAATTAATCATGTAAAACAGATCATTCTTTGGTAGGGTGCAGTAAAGACACAAGTGAGGTTATCATGGCAGACACAATATGTAAGCCCGGTTAGCTCAGTCGGTAGAGCGCGGGACTTTTAATCCTGAGGTCGAGGGTTCAAGTCCCTCATCGGGCGACATGAAATCATATTCTATAATTCAAATATTGTGCATACATGCCCAATGCTGGGAATGTTTATTGAAAAAAGGCTTACGGTTCATTGTTACTCGAGTAAAATTGTAATCAGTTTCTGGACGAGGTGACCGAGCGGTTAAGGTGATGGACTGCTAATCCATTGTGCATTGCACGCGTGGGTTCGAATCCCATCTTCGTCGTAATCATGTAATCCTCCAATTGATACCGAAATTTATCGAATACTTACGAAATTATAATCGCAATAAAACCGTTGGTTTCTTCGTGAAACTTACAGGGTCGAACTTATATGACGGTTCCATGGTGTAATGGTTAGCACTTCAGACTTTGACACTGACAATCTGAGTTCGATTCTCAGTAGAACCTGAGACAGTGAAGCCAACGACAAACATTTTTCAACACTACCCTTTTCGTAGAAGCCACTCTTGTGACAAACGCGTTTTTTTTTTTCATTTCCACTGTGAAAGTTTTCAAGTGTATCGTAGAAACGTACCCCTTCTTTAAGTCAACGTTTGAACCATTTCTCCTGTGTCCTTGAGACTGGCTCTACCTTGAAAGCTAAAACATATTAACTGTTCTCCCCCCTTATTTTGTCGCCTGCTTCTTTTCCTCCCCGAATACTACTTTGATACACGGTTTGGAACACTAAGTAACAACCTATTTCTGTGGTTTAAGTTATGCTGTTTTCTTCTGAATCGGTTAACTTGTTTTACTCTGAGTGCAATTTCCCTAAGACGATTATCTCCCAGTGATCGGGCGGATCGATTTGGATTTGGTTCATGTTTGAATTAAAATTGAGAACGATGCGATCGAACACTGCCCTTGCAGTGCGAGTTGGATCTAAATGTTGGAACAAAAACCTAATGCAGAAACTGCCCCGAGTGAGGTTCGAACTCACGACCTCGAGATTATGAGACTCGCGCGCTGCCTACTGCGCTATCGAGGCATTGTATTAATTAGAAAATTAATCATGTAAAACAGATCATTCTTTGGTAGGGTGCAGTAAAGACACAAGTGAGGTTATCATGGCAGACACAATATATAAGCCCGGTTAGCTCAGTCGGTTGAGCGCGGGACTTTTAATCCTGAGGTCAAGGGTTCAAGTCCCTTATCGGGCGACATGAAATCATATTCTATAATTCAAATATTGTGCATACATGCCCAATGCTGGGAATGTTTATTGAAAAAAGGCTTACGGTTCATTGTTACTCGAGTAAAATTGTAATCAGTTTGCGGACGAGGTGACCGAGCGGTTAAGGTGATGGACTGCTAATCCATTGTGCATTGCACGCGTGGGTTCGAATCCCATCTTCGTCGTGATCATTTAATCCTCCAATTGATACCGAAATTTATCGAATACTTACGAAATTATAATCGCAATAAAACCGTTGGTTTCTTCGTGAAACTTACAGGGTCGAACTTATATGACGGTTCCATGGTGTAATGGTTAGCACTTCAGACTCTGACTCTGACAATCTGAGTTCGATTCTCAGTAGGACCTGAGACAGTGAAGCCAACGACAAACATTTTTCAACACTACCCTTTTCGTAGAAGCCACTCTTGTGACAAACGCGTTTTTTTTTTTCATTTCCACTGTGAAAGTTTTCAAGTGTATCGTAGAAACGTACCCCTTCTTTAAGTCAACGTTTGAACCATTTCTCCTGTGTCCTTGAGACTGGCTCTACCTTGAAAGCTAAAACATATTAACTGTTCTCCCCCCTTATTTTGTCGCCTGCTTCTTTTCCTCCCCGAATACTACTTTGATACACGGTTTGGAACACTAAGTAACAACCTATTTCTGTGGTTTAAGTTATGCTGTTTTCTTCTGAATCGGTTAACTTGTTTTACTCTGAGTGCAATTTCCCTAAGACGATTATCTCCCAGTGATCGGGCGGATCGATTTGGATTTGGTTCATGTTTGAATTAAAATTGAGAACGATGCGATCGAACACTGCCCTTGCAGTGCGAGTTGGATCTATCTAAATGTTGGAACAAAAACCTAATGCAGAAACTGCCCCGAGTGAGGTTCGAACTCACGACCTCGAGATTATGAGACTCGCGCGCTGCCTACTGCGCTATCGAGGCATTGTATTAATTAGAAAATTAATCATGTAAAACAGATCATTCTTTGGTAGGGTGCAGTAAAGACACAAGTGAGGTTATCATGGCAGACACAATATGTAAGCCCGGTTAGCTCAGTCGGTAGAGCGCGGGACTTTTAATCCTGAGGTCGAGGGTTCAAGTCCCTCATCGGGCGACATGAAATCATATTCTATAATTCAAATATTGTGCATACATGCCCAATGCTGGGAATGTTTATTGAAAAAAGGCTTACGGTTCATTGTTACTCGAGTAAAATTGTAATCAGTTTGTGGACGAGGTGACCGAGCGGTTAAGGTGATGGACTGCTAATCCATTGTGCATTGCACGCGTGGGTTCGAATCCCATCTTCGTCGTAATCATGTAATCCTCCAATTGATACCGAAATTTATCGAATACTTACGAAATTATAATCGCAATAAAACCGTTGGTTTCTTCGTGAAACTTACAGGGTCGAACTTATATACGGTTCCATGGTGTAATGGTTAGCACTTCAGACTTTGACTCTGACAATCTGAGTTCGATTCTCAGTGGAACCTAATACAGTGAAGCCAACGACAAACATTTTTCAACACTACCCTTTTCGTAGAAGCCACTCTTGTGACAAACGCGTTTTTTTTTTTTTCATTTCCACTGTGAAAGTTTTCAAGTGTATCGTAGAAACGTACCCCTTCTTTAAGTCAACGTTTGAACCATTTCTCCTGTGTCCTTGAGACTGGCTCTACCTTGAAAGCTAAAACATATTAACTGTTCTCCCCCCTTATTTTGTCGCCTGCTTCTTTTCCTCCCCGAATACTACTTTGATACACGGTTTGGAACACTAAGTAACAACCTATTTCTGTGGTTTAAGTTATGCTGTTTTCTTCTGAATCGGTTAACTTGTTTTACTCTGAGTGCAATTTCCCTAAGACGATTATCTCCCAGTGATCGGGCGGATCGATTTGGATTTGGTTCATGTTTGAATTAAAATTGAGAACGATGCGATCGAACACTGCCCTTGCAGTGCGAGTTGGATCTAAATGTTGGAACAAAAACCTAATGCAGAAACTGCCCCGAGTGAGGTTCGAACTCACGACCTCGAGATTATGAGACTCGCGCGCTGCCTACTGCGCTATCGAGGCATTGTATTAATTAGAAAATTAATCATGTAAAACAGATCATTCTTTGGTAGGGTGCAGTAAAGACACAAGTGAGGTTATCATGGCAGACACAATATGTAAGCCCGGTTAGCTCAGTCGGTAGAGCGCGGGACTTTTAATCCTGAGGTCGAGGGTTCAAGTCCCTCATCGGGCGACATGAAATCATATTCTATAATTCAAATATTGTGCATACATGCCCAATGCTGGGAATGTTTATTGAAAAAAGGCTTACGGTTCATTGTTACTCGAGTAAAATTGTAATCAGTTTGTGGACGAGGTGACCGAGCGGTTAAGGTGATGGACTGCTAATCCATTGTGCATTGCACGCGTGGGTTCGAATCCCATCTTCGTCGTGATCATTTAATCCTCCAATTGATACCGAAATTTATCGAATACTTACGAAATTATAATCGCAATAAAACCGTTGGTTTCTTCGTGAAACTTACAGGGTCGAACTTATATGACGGTTCCATGGTGTAATGGTTAGCACTTCAGACTCTGACTCTGACAATCTGAGTTCGATTCTCAGTAGGACCTGAGACAGTGAAGCCAACGACAAACATTTTTCAACACTACCCTTTTCGTAGAAGCCACTCTTGTGACAAACGCGTTTTTTTTTTTCATTTCCACTGTGAAAGTTTTCAAGTGTATCGTAGAAACGTACCCCTTCTTTAAGTCAACGTTTGAACCATTTCTCCTGTGTCCTTGAGACTGGCTCTACCTTGAAAGCTAAAACATATTAACTGTTCTCCCCCTTATTTTGTCGCCTGCTTCTTTTCCTCCCCGAATACTACTTTGATACACGGTTTGGAACACTAAGTAACAACCTATTTCTGTGGTTTAAGTTATGCTGTTTTCTTCTGAATCGGTTAACTTGTTTTACTCTGAGTGCAATTTCCCTAAGACGATTATCTCCCAGTGATCGGGCGGATCGATTTGGATTTGGTTCATGTTTGAATTAAAATTGAGAACGATGCGATCGAACACTGCCCTTGCAGTGCGAGTTGGATCTAAATGTTGGAACAAAAACCTAATGCAGAAACTGCCCCGAGTGAGGTTCGAACTCACGACCTCGAGATTATGAGACTCGCGCGCTGCCTACTGCGCTATCGAGGCATTGTATTAATTAGAAAATTAATCATGTAAAACAGATCATTCTTTGGTAGGGTGCAGTAAAGACACAAGTGAGGTTATCATGGCAGACACAATATGTAAGCCCGGTTAGCTCAGTCGGTAGAGCGCGGGACTTTTAATCCTGAGGTCGAGGGTTCAAGTCCCTCATCGGGCGACATGAAATCATATTCTATAATTCAAATATTGTGCATACATGCCCAATGCTGGGAATGTTTATTGAAAAAAGGCTTACGGTTCATTGTTACTCGAGTAAAATTGTAATCAGTTGGCGGACGAGGTGACCGAGCGGTTAAGGTGATGGACTGCTAATCCATTGTGCATTGCACGCGTGGGTTCGAATCCCATCTTCGTCGTGATCATTTAGTCCTCCAATTGATACCGAAATTTATCGAATACTTACGAAATTATAATCGCAATAAAACCGTTGGTTTCTTCGTGAAACTTACAGGGTCGAACTTATATGACGGTTCCATGGTGTAATGGTTAGCACTTCAGACTCTGACTCTGACAATCTGAGTTCGATTCTCAGTAGGACCTGAGACAGTGAAGCCAACGACAAACATTTTTCAACACTACCCTTTTCGTAGAAGCCACTCTTGTGACAAACGCGTTTTTTTTTTCATTTCCACTGTGAAAGTTTTCAAGTGTATCGTAGAAACGTACCCCTTCTTTAAGTCAACGTTTGAACCATTTCTCCTGTGTCCTTGAGACTGGCTCTACCTTGAAAGCTAAAACATATTAACTGTTCTCCCCCTTATTTTGTCGCCTGCTTCTTTTCCTCCCCGAATACTACTTTGATACACGGTTTGGAACACTAAGTAACAACCTATTTCTGTGGTTTAAGTTATGCTGTTTTCTTCTGAATCGGTTAACTTGTTTTACTCTGAGTGCAATTTCCCTAAGACGATTATCTCCCAGTGATCGGGCGGATCGATTTGGATTTGGTTCATGTTTGAATTAAAATTGAGAACGATGCGATCGAACACTGCCCTTGCAGTGCGAGTTGGATCTAAATGTTGGAACAAAAACCTAATGCAGAAACTGCCCCGAGTGAGGTTCGAACTCACGACCTCGAGATTATGAGACTCGCGCGCTGCCTACTGCGCTATCGAGGCATTGTATTAATTAGAAAATTAATCATGTAAAACAGATCATTCTTTGGTAGGGTGCAGTAAAGACACAAGTGAGGTTATCATGGCAGACACAATATGTAAGCCCGGTTAGCTCAGTCGGTAGAGCGCGGGACTTTTAATCCTGAGGTCGAGGGTTCAAGTCCCTCATCGGGCGACATGAAATCATATTCTATAATTCAAATATTGTGCATACATGCCCAATGCTGGGAATGTTTATTGAAAAAAGGCTTACGGTTCATTGTTACTCGAGTAAAATTGTAATCAGTTTGCGGACGAGGTGACCGAGCGGTTAAGGTGATGGACTGCTAATCCATTGTGCATTGCACGCGTGGGTTCGAATCCCATCTTCGTCGTGATCATTTAGTCCTCCAATTGATACCGAAATTTATCGAATACTTACGAAATTATAATCGCAATAAAACCGTTGGTTTCTTCGTGAAACTTACAGGGTCGAACTTATATGACGGTTCCATGGTGTAATGGTTAGCACTTCAGACTCTGACTCTGACAATCTGAGTTCGATTCTCAGTAGGACCTGAGACAGTGAAGCCAACGACAAACATTTTTCAACACTACCCTTTTCGTAGAAGCCACTCTTGTGACAAACGCGTTTTTTTTTTCATTTCCACTGTGAAAGTTTTCAAGTGTATCGTAGAAACGTACCCCTTCTTTAAGTCAACGTTTGAACCATTTCTCCTGTGTCCTTGAGACTGGCTCTACCTTGAAAGCTAAAACATATTAACTGTTCTCCCCCCTTATTTTGTCGCCTGCTTCTTTTCCTCCCCGAATACTACTTTGATACACGGTTTGGAACACTAAGTAACAACCTATTTCTGTGGTTTAAGTTATGCTGTTTTCTTCTGAATCGGTTAACTTGTTTTACTCTGAGTGCAATTTCCCTAAGACGATTATCTCCCAGTGATCGGGCGGATCGATTTGGATTTGGTTCATGTTTGAATTAAAATTGAGAACGATGCGATCGAACACTGCCCTTGCAGTGCGAGTTGGATCTAAATGTTGGAACAAAAACCTAATGCAGAAACTGCCCCGAGTGAGGTTCGAACTCACGACCTCGAGATTATGAGACTCGCGCGCTGCCTACTGCGCTATCGAGGCATTGTATTAATTAGAAAATTAATCATGTAAAACAGATCATTCTTTGGTAGGGTGCAGTAAAGACACAAGTGAGGTTATCATGGCAGACACAATATGTAAGCCCGGTTAGCTCAGTCGGTAGAGCGCGGGACTTTTAATCCTGAGGTCGAGGGTTCAAGTCCCTCATCGGGCGACATGAAATCATATTCTATAATTCAAATATTGTGCATACATGCCCAATGCTGGGAATGTTTATTGAAAAAAGGCTTACGGTTCATTGTTACTCGAGTAAAATTGTAATCAGTTTGTGGACGAGGTGACCGAGCGGTTAAGGTGATGGACTGCTAATCCATTGTGCATTGCACGCGTGGGTTCGAATCCCATCTTCGTCGTGATCGTTTAATCCTCCAATTGATACCGAAATTTATCGAATACTTACGAAATTATAATCGCAATAAAACCGTTGGTTTCTTCGTGAAACTTACAGGGTCGAACTTATATGACGGTTCCATGGTGTAATGGTTAGCACTTCAGACTCTGACTCTGACAATCTGAGTTCGATTCTCAGTAGGACCTGAGACAGTGAAGCCAACGACAAACATTTTTCAACACTACCCTTTTCGTAGAAGCCACTCTTGTGACAAACGCGTTTTTTTTTTCATTTCCACTGTGAAAGTTTTCAAGTGTATCGTAGAAACGTACCCCTTCTTTAAGTCAACGTTTGAACCATTTCTCCTGTGTCCTTGAGACTGGCTCTACCTTGAAAGCTAAAACATATTAACTGTTCTCCCCCTTATTTTGTCGCCTGCTTCTTTTCCTCCCCGAATACTACTTTGATACACGGTTTGGAACACTAAGTAACAACCTATTTCTGTGGTTTAAGTTATGCTGTTTTCTTCTGAATCGGTTAACTTGTTTTACTCTGAGTGCAATTTCCCTAAGACGATTATCTCCCAGTGATCGGGCGGATCGATTTGGATTTGGTTCATGTTTGAATTAAAATTGAGAACGATGCGATCGAACACTGCCCTTGCAGTGCGAGTTGGATCTAAATGTTGGAACAAAAACCTAATGCAGAAACTGCCCCGAGTGAGGTTCGAACTCACGACCTCGAGATTATGAGACTCGCGCGCTGCCTACTGCGCTATCGAGGCATTGTATTAATTAGAAAATTAATCATGTAAAACAGATCATTCTTTGGTAGGGTGCAGTAAAGACACAAGTGAGGTTATCATGGCAGACACAATATGTAAGCCCGGTTAGCTCAGTCGGTAGAGCGCGGGACTTTTAATCCTGAGGTCGAGGGTTCAAGTCCCTCATCGGGCGACATGAAATCATATTCTATAATTCAAATATTGTGCATACATGCCCAATGCTGGGAATGTTTATTGAAAAAAGGCTTACGGTTCATTGTTACTCGAGTAAAATTGTAATCAGTTTGCGGACGAGGTGACCGAGCGGTTAAGGTGATGGACTGCTAATCCATTGTGCATTGCACGCGTGGGTTCGAATCCCATCTTCGTCGTGATCATTTAATCCTCCAATTGATACCGAAATTTATCGAATACTTACGAAATTATAATCGCAATAAAACCGTTGGTTTCTTCGTGAAACTTACAGGGTCGAACTTATATGACGGTTCCATGGTGTAATGGTTAGCACTTCAGACTCTGACTCTGACAATCTGAGTTCGATTCTCAGTAGGACCTGAGACAGTGAAGCCAACGACAAACATTTTTCAACACTACCCTTTTCGTAGAAGCCACTCTTGTGACAAACGCGTTTTTTTTTTCATTTCCACTGTGAAAGTTTTCAAGTGTATCGTAGAAACGTACCCCTTCTTTAAGTCAACGTTTGAACCATTTCTCCTATGACTGGCTCTACCTTGAAAGCTAAAACATATTAACTGTTCTCCCCCCTTATTTTGTCGCCTGCTTCTTTTCCTCCCCGAATACTACTTTGATACACGGTTTGGAACACTAAGTAACAACCTATTTCTGTGGTTTAAGTTATGCTGTTTTCTTCTGAATCGGTTAACTTGTTTTACTCTGAGTGCAATTTCCCTAAGACGATTATCTCCCAGTGATCGGGCGGATCGATTTGGATTTGGTTCATGTTTGAATTAAAATTGAGAACGATGCGATCGAACACTGCCCTTGCAGTGCGAGTTGGATCTAAATGTTGGAACAAAAACCTAATGCAGAAACTGCCCCGAGTGAGGTTCGAACTCACGACCTCGAGATTATGAGACTCGCGCGCTGCCTACTGCGCTATCGAGGCATTGTATTAATTAGAAAATTAATCATGTAAAACAGATCATTCTTTGGTAGGGTGCAGTAAAGACACAAGTGAGGTTATCATGGCAGACACAATATGTAAGCCCGGTTAGCTCAGTCGGTAGAGCGCGGGACTTTTAATCCTGAGGTCGAGGGTTCAAGTCCCTCATCGGGCGACATGAAATCATATTCTATAATTCAAATATTGTGCATACATGCCCAATGCTGGGAATGTTTATTGAAAAAAGGCTTACGGTTCATTGTTACTCGAGTAAAATTGTAATCAGTTTGTGGACGAGGTGACCGAGCGGTTAAGGTGATGGACTGCTAATCCATTGTGCATTGCACGCGTGGGTTCGAATCCCATCTTCGTCGTAATCATTTAGTCCTCCAATTGATACCGAAATTTATCGAATACTTACGAAATTATAATCGCAATAAAACCGTTGGTTTCTTCGTGAAACTTACAGGGTCGAACTTATATGACGGTTCCATGGTGTAATGGTTAGCACTTCAGACTCTGACTCTGACAATCTGAGTTCGATTCTCAGTAGGACCTGAGACAGTGAAGCCAACGACAAACATTTTTCAACACTACCCTTTTCGTAGAAGCCACTCTTGTGACAAACGCGTTTTTTTTTTTCATTTCCACTGTGAAAGTTTTCAAGTGTATCGTAGAAACGTACCCCTTCTTTAAGTCAACGTTTGAACCATTTCTCCTGTGTCCTTGAGACTGGCTCTACCTTGAAAGCTAAAACATATTAACTGTTCTCCCCCCTTATTTTGTCGCCTGCTTCTTTTCCTCCCCGAATACTACTTTGATACACGGTTTGGAACACTAAGTAACAACCTATTTCTGTGGTTTAAGTTATGCTGTTTTCTTCTGAATCGGTTAACTTGTTTTACTCTGAGTGCAATTTCCCTAAGACGATTATCTCCCAGTGATCGGGCGGATCGATTTGGATTTGGTTCATGTTTGAATTAAAATTGAGAACGATGCGATCGAACACTGCCCTTGCAGTGCGAGTTGGATCTAAATGTTGGAACAAAAACCTAATGCAGAAACTGCCCCGAGTGAGGTTCGAACTCACGACCTCGAGATTATGAGACTCGCGCGCTGCCTACTGCGCTATCGAGGCATTGTATTAATTAGAAAATTAATCATGTAAAACAGATCATTCTTTGGTAGGGTGCAGTAAAGACACAAGTGAGGTTATCATGGCAGACACAATATGTAAGCCCGGTTAGCTCAGTCGGTAGAGCGCGGGACTTTTAATCCTGAGGTCGAGGGTTCAAGTCCCTCATCGGGCGACATGAAATCATATTCTATAATTCAAATATTGTGCATACATGCCCAATGCTGGGAATGTTTATTGAAAAAAGGCTTACGGTTCATTGTTACTCGAGTAAAATTGTAATCAGTTGGCGGACGAGGTGACCGAGCGGTTAAGGTGATGGACTGCTAATCCATTGTGCATTGCACGCGTGGGTTCGAATCCCATCTTCGTCGTGAACATTTAGTCCTCCAATTGATACCGAAATTTATCGAATACTTACGAAATTATAATCGCAATAAAACCGTTGGTTTCTTCGTGAAACTTACAGGGTCGAACTTATATGACGGTTCCATGGTGTAATGGTTAGCACTTCAGACTCTGACTCTGACAATCTGAGTTCGATTCTCAGTAGGACCTGAGACAGTGAAGCCAACGACAAACATTTTTCAACACTACCCTTTTCGTAGAAGCCACTCTTGTGACAAACGCGTTTTTTTTTTCATTTCCACTGTGAAAGTTTTCAAGTGTATCGTAGAAACGTACCCCTTCTTTAAGTCAACGTTTGAACCATTTCTCCTGTGTCCTTGAGACTGGCTCTACCTTGAAAGCTAAAACATATTAACTGTTCTCCCCCCTTATTTTGTCGCCTGCTTCTTTTCCTCCCCGAATACTACTTTGATACACGGTTTGGAACACTAAGTAACAACCTATTTCTGTGGTTTAAGTTATGCTGTTTTCTTCTGAATCGGTTAACTTGTTTTACTCTGAGTGCAATTTCCCTAAGACGATTATCTCCCAGTGATCGGGCGGATCGATTTGGATTTGGTTCATGTTTGAATTAAAATTGAGAACGATGCGATCGAACACTGCCCTTGCAGTGCGAGTTGGATCTAAATGTTGGAACAAAAACCTAATGCAGAAACTGCCCCGAGTGAGGTTCGAACTCACGACCTCGAGATTATGAGACTCGCGCGCTGCCTACTGCGCTATCGAGGCATTGTATTAATTAGAAAATTAATCATGTAAAACAGATCATTCTTTGGTAGGGTGCAGTAAAGACACAAGTGAGGTTATCATGGCAGACACAATATGTAAGCCCGGTTAGCTCAGTCGGTAGAGCGCGGGACTTTTAATCCTGAGGTCGAGGGTTCAAGTCCCTCATCGGGCGACATGAAATCATATTCTATAATTCAAATATTGTGCATACATGCCCAATGCTGGGAATGTTTATTGAAAAAAGGCTTACGGTTCATTGTTACTCGAGTAAAATTGTAATCAGTTTGTGGACGAAGTGACCGAGCGGTGAACGTGATGGACTACTAATCCATTGTGCATTGCACGCGTGGATTCGAATCCCATTTTCGTTGTATTCATTTAATCCTCCAATTGATACCGAAATTTATCGAATACTTACGAAATTATAATCGCAATAAAACCGTTGGTTTCTTCGTGAAACTTACAGGGTCGAACTTATATGACGGTTCTATGGTGTAATGGTTAGCACTTCAGACTCTGACTCTGACAATCTGAGTTCGATTCTCAGTAGGACCTGAGACAGTGAAGCCAACGACAAACATTTTTCAACACTACCCTTTTCGTAGAAGCCACTCTTGTGACAAACGCGTTTTTTTTTTTCATTTCCACTGTGAAAGTTTTCAAGTGTATCGTAGAAACGTACCCCTTCTTTAAGTCAACGTTTGAACCATTTCTCCTGTGTCCTTGAGACTGGCTCTACCTTGAAAGCTAAAACATATTAACTGTTCTCCCCCCTTATTTTGTCGCCTGCTTCTTTTCCTCCCCGAATACTACTTTGATACACGGTTTGGAACACTAAGTAACAACCTATTTCTGTGGTTTAAGTTATGCTGTTTTCTTCTGAATCGGTTAACTTGTTTTACTCTGAGTGCAATTTCCCTAAGACGATTATCTCCCAGTGATCGGGCGGATCGATTTGGATTTGGTTCATGTTTGAATTAAAATTGAGAACGATGCGATCGAACACTGCCCTTGCAGTGCGAGTTGGATCTAAATGTTGGAACAAAAACCTAATGCAGAAACTGCCCCGAGTGAGGTTCGAACTCACGACCTCGAGATTATGAGACTCGCGCGCTGCCTACTGCGCTATCGAGGCATTGTATTAATTAGAAAATTAATCATGTAAAACAGATCATTCTTTGGTAGGGTGCAGTAAAGACACAAGTGAGGTTATCATGGCAGACACAATATGTAAGCCCGGTTAGCTCAGTCGGTAGAGCGCGGGACTTTTAATCCTGAGGTCGAGGGTTCAAGTCCCTCATCGGGCGACATGAAATCATATTCAATAATTCAAATATTGTGCATACATGCCCAATGCTGGGAATGTTTATTGAAAAAAGGCTTACGGTTCATTGTTACTCGAGTAAAATTGTAATCAGTTGGTGGACGAGGTGACCGAGCGGTTAAGGTGATGGACTGCTAATCCATTGTGCATTGCACGCGTGGGTTCGAATCCCATCTTCGTCGTGAAATTTTAATCCTCCAATTGATACCGAAATTTATCGAATACTTACGAAATTATAATCGCAATAAAACCGTTGGTTTCTTCGTGAAACTTACAGGGTCGAACTTATATGACGGTTCCATGGTGTAATGGTTAGCACTTCAGACTCTGACTCTGACAATCTGAGTTCGATTCTCAGTAGGACCTGAGACAGTGAAGCCAACGACAAACATTTTTCAACACTACCCTTTTCGTAGAAGCCACTCTTGTGACAAACGCGTTTTTTTTTTCATTTCCACTGTGAAAGTTTTCAAGTGTATCGTAGAAACGTACCCCTTCTTTAAGTCAACGTTTGAACCATTTCTCCTGTGTCCTTGAGACTGGCTCTACCTTGAAAGCTAAAACATATTAACTGTTCTCCCCCTTATTTTGTCGCCTGCTTCTTTTCCTCCCCGAATACTACTTTGATACACGGTTTGGAACACTAAGTAACAACCTATTTCTGTGGTTTAAGTTATGCTGTTTTCTTCTGAATCGGTTAACTTGTTTTACTCTGAGTGCAATTTCCCTAAGACGATTATCTCCCAGTGATCGGGCGGATCGATTTGGATTTGGTTCATGTTTGAATTAAAATTGAGAACGATGCGATCGAACACTGCCCTTGCAGTGCGAGTTGGATCTAAATGTTGGAACAAAAACCTAATGCAGAAACTGCCCCGAGTGAGGTTCGAACTCACGACCTCGAGATTATGAGACTCGCGCGCTGCCTACTGCGCTATCGAGGCATTGTATTAATTAGAAAATTAATCATGTAAAACAGATCATTCTTTGGTAGGGTGCAGTAAAGACACAAGTGAGGTTATCATGGCAGACACAATATGTAAGCCCGGTTAGCTCAGTCGGTAGAGCGCGGGACTTTTAATCCTGAGGTCGAGGGTTCAAGTCCCTCATCGGGCGACATGAAATCATATTCTATAATTCAAATATTGTGCATACATGCCCAATGCTGGGAATGTTTATTGAAAAAAGGCTTACGGTTCATTGTTACTCGAGTAAAATTGTAATCAGTTTGCGGACGAGGTGACCGAGCGGTTAAGGTGATGGACTGCTAATCCATTGTGCATTGCACGCGTGGGTTCGAATCCCATCTTCGTCGTGATCGTTTAATCCTCCAATTGATACCGAAATTTATCGAATACTTACGAAATTATAATCGCAATAAAACCGTTGGTTTCTTCGTGAAACTTACAGGGTCGAACTTATATGACGGTTCTATGGTGTAATGGTTAGCACTTCAGACTCTGACTCTGACAATCTGAGTTCAAATCTCAGTAGGACCTGAGACAGTGAAGCCAACGACAAACATTTTTCAACACTACCCTTTTCGTAGAAGCCACTCTTGTGACAAACGCGTTTTTTTTTTTCATTTCCACTGTGAAAGTTTTCAAGTGTATCGTAGAAACGTACCCCTTCTTTAAGTCAACGTTTGAACCATTTCTCCTGTGTCCTTGAGACTGGCTCTACCTTGAAAGCTAAAACATATTAACTGTTCTCCCCCCTTATTTTGTCGCCTGCTTCTTTTCCTCCCCGAATACTACTTTGATACACGGTTTGGAACACTAAGTAACAACCTATTTCTGTGGTTTAAGTTATGCTGTTTTCTTCTGAATCGGTTAACTTGTTTTACTCTGAGTGCAATTTCCCTAAGACGATTATCTCCCAGTGATCGGGCGGATCGATTTGGATTTGGTTCATGTTTGAATTAAAATTGAGAACGATGCGATCGAACACTGCCCTTGCAGTGCGAGTTGGATCTAAATGTTGGAACAAAAACCTAATGCAGAAACTGCCCCGAGTGAGGTTCGAACTCACGACCTCGAGATTATGAGACTCGCGCGCTGCCTACTGCGCTATCGAGGCATTGTATTAATTAGAAAATTAATCATGTAAAACAGATCATTCTTTGGTAGGGTGCAGTAAAGACACAAGTGAGGTTATCATGGCAGACACAATATGTAAGCCCGGTTAGCTCAGTCGGTAGAGCGCGGGACTTTTAATCCTGAGGTCGAGGGTTCAAGTCCCTCATCGGGCGACATGAAATCATATTCTATAATTCAAATATTGTGCATACATGCCCAATGCTGGGAATGTTTATTGAAAAAAGGCTTACGGTTCATTGTTACTCGAGTAAAATTGTAATCAGTTTGCGGACGAGGTGACCGAGCGGTTAAGGTGATGGACTGCTAATCCATTGTGCATTGCACGCGTGGGTTCGAATCCCATCTTCGTCGTGATCGTTTAATCCTCCAATTGATACCGAAATTTATCGAATACTTACGAAATTATAATCGCAATAAAACCGTTGGTTTCTTCGTGAAACTTACAGGGTCGAACTTATATGACGGTTCCATGGTGTAATGGTTAGCACTTCAGACTCTGACTCTGACAATCTGAGTTCGATTCTCAGTAGGACCTGAGACAGTGAAGCCAACGACAAACATTTTTCAACACTACCCTTTTCGTAGAAGCCACTCTTGTGACAAACGCGTTTTTTTTTTTTTCATTTCCACTGTGAAAGTTTTCAAGTGTATCGTAGAAACTTACCCCTTCTTTAAGTCAACGTTTGAACCATTTCTCCTGTGTCCTTGAGACTGGCTCTACCTTGAAAGCTAAAACATATTAACTGTTCTCCCCCCTTATTTTGTCGCCTGCTTCTTTTCCTCCCCGAATACTACTTTGATACACGGTTTGGAACACTAAGTAACAACCTATTTCTGTGGTTTAAGTTATGCTGTTTTCTTCTGAATCGGTTAACTTGTTTTACTCTGAGTGCAATTTCCCTAAGACGATTATCTCCCAGTGATCGGGCGGATCGATTTGGATTTGGTTCATGTTTGAATTAAAATTGAGAACGATGCGATCGAACACTGCCCTTGCAGTGCGAGTTGGATCTAAATGTTGGAACAAAAACCTAATGCAGAAACTGCCCCGAGTGAGGTTCGAACTCACGACCTCGAGATTATGAGACTCGCGCGCTGCCTACTGCGCTATCGAGGCATTGTATTAATTAGAAAATTAATCATGTAAAACAGATCATTCTTTGGTAGGGTGCAGTAAAGACACAAGTGAGGTTATCATGGCAGACACAATATTTAAGCCCGGTTAGCTCAGTCGGTAGAGCGCGGGACTTTTAATCCTGAGGTCAAGGGTTCAAGTCCCTCATCGGGCGACATGAAATCATATACTCACCATCCGTTGGAGATGATCGTCTTTCTCCATCCGATCGCTTTAGCCTTGGATGGTCGGAACATGCGGCCACGGGAAATAGCTCGGGCAGAGTAGTGGGGGCAGTCAGTCTTTTGGTGTTAATCAGTCCAGTTAGTCGATTTGTGTTGGTCTATGTGTTTTAACGTGCGCGCTTCTACCATTAGTGTATCCAGTTTTTCTCCCTTGTAATGTTATCTTCCTAGTGACATACTGTGTGTAGTTGGTTGATCGAAGCCCTCTAATAAACGTTTTTCCCAGATCACTCGTTACATGGTGGAGATGCAGGGTACACCTGCCTGCTAGAGCGAGGTAAGTCTTTTGGCGTTTTCGTGAAGGTAATAGTGGAGTAAGGAGCTAGGAGGCGGGTACTGTTGAGAGGTCCTTGGGAAGTGCGACCAGCGGGTACGGTTACCTTAAATTGCTTGGGCATAGGACCACAGTTCCGGCCGAACTTCTTGCCCCTCTATTTTCCTCCACCGCCTGTGAAGACCTTGTTCTGTGGGTAAAATAGGTGTACGGGGGGAACCTTGAGACCGGAGAGTCGTAGGATTTCGGGTTAAGGGGGTAGATGAATTTTGGTCAACTTAGGCAAAGTAAAAGGATAAGGGGGATAGCAGCCTCACCTGAGAGGGAGACTAGGGAGCACGTAGAACAAGGAAGGGAATTGGGGGTTAAGCCTAAAGCCCCGACGGGAGCCTGCGTAGACGCAGGGACTCAGACTTCGCCCACGATCGGCCATTCGGCTTCAAACCTTGGAGCTGAATCTCAGAAACCGGTCGGGAGCGTAGGTGCACAGACTCAGGTTGTCTGTAATTACCAGAGGTTGCGAGAGCAACAGAAACCTCGGGATAGTGGGATAGGAGAGCAGACGGTAGTCGAGCCGGAGAGCACCGGTGAGGAAGTAGGTGGGAGAGAACATGCGTCAACGTACCCACTTTTCCTCGACAGTAAGTCGGCCAGTAGGGGCGAGTTAGTTGAGGGTGCAATAGAGGGAACGGTCGCCGAATCCCTGCAGTGGGACTCGGGAGATTTGCGCGAGGTTTTGGCGGAACCGGGACCTTCAGAAGGAGAGGCTAGCGGAGACTTGGGCTCAAGCTTCCGGGGGGCAAGCTTCCGGGGTTGGAGAGGTCCTAACGATTCTTCGGGAGGTTCGCCTGTAGAGACTTCTAGTGACGAAGGGGAGACCAGCGGCGAAGTTGATAGTAGCACCGTCCCTTTCCCCTTACCACAGCTCGCAATGGACCAGCGGGCACCGGCCCCTCAGCTGAAGTATCGTTCTCCTCCAATTTTCTGCGGGAAAAAGGAGGAGGATGCGGCCGATTGGTTGGAGCGCTACGAGAGTACTGCTCAGTACAACCGCTGGGGGAATACCGAGAAGGCCGAAATTTTGGAATGCATTTGGATGGAGCGGCTCGTAAGTGGTTTCTTTGCTCGGGCGCTCCCACGGATTGGGAGGATACTCCAGCGGTGGCAGCGGCACCGGGGGTAGCGGCTGTCCCGGCAGTGCCCGGATTGCGAACGAGATTCCTAGCGGAATTTCAGTCGCAGCATTATGGCCGCTATCAAGAAGCTAGACTGCGGCAGCGTAAGCAGGGCATCGAGGAATCGGGAGTAGAATACTTTTACGACGTAATCGACTTATGTCGTAAGGTGGATCCGGGGATGTCTAAGGAGGCAAAAGTAGACTATCTGTTTAGGGGGCTGAAGCCCACCTTGCTGGAGAAGATTTGGATAGTTAGCCCCAAAACGTCCGCAGAATTTTTGGCAGCCCTAAAATTGCACTCCGAGGCCTCGGAATTAGCTAATCGACCCGACTGGGCCATTAGCGTCCTGGGCGCTGCGAAGGGTGGGGCACCACCCAAGCAAGATACGAAAGACGAGTTACGCGACTTAGTGCTTGAGTTAAAGGCGGAACTCGCTGAATTGAAGCGGGCAGCGGAGAAGATGAATGACAAAAAGAGGGAGCCGGCGCGCAAGCAGCCGGATGGGGGACGCGACGACCCGCAGGAGGATAGAAAGGGGAGCCGGAAGGACGACCGAAGAGACGGGTCGCGACCAGATGGGGCAAACCGTGAGAAGAAGGTCGAAAGTCGCGAAGCCCGAGACAGCGATAGCATGAGCGTCGGGATGGTCTCGACCGACGAGGACGAAGCCCAGGAACCAACGGTCCTACTTATAGACTCCTCTCGTTTAATTACGGAAACTGTAACCTGTCAGGGAGTGGATATTCGGGCCGTAATCGACACAGGCGCCGTGATATCGGTGGCGTCTCCTGATTTACAGCAGAGGCTACGGAGAGAACGGGTAGAGTGGGATGGGCCGTCGGTGGTGATGGTAAATGGTCAGAAGGCCCCTCCGTTAGGGGCTATGGAGTTAGAGATCGAGCACCAGGGCAAAAAGGCCAGCGGTCAAGTACTAGTACTCGAGATGAGAGGCATCGAGTTGCTGCTAGGGAATGATTTCCTTAGCCAGTTTAAAAGATTGCAAATTAACTATGATGCGGAACGCCCGGAGTTGTTGCTAGGGAGCCTAGTGGAAGAGTTGGCCGAAGAGGCGGAGCGCAGATCGAGACCGAAGATAGTAGCCAAGAAAGCTAGAATGCTCCCTCCCCGGGCCATCGTGCCCGTAGAGATTGAACCTGCGAATTTGGGGGAAGCAACTTGGATGATTGAGCCCTCTGAGCATCTCTCGCGGGTTAAGGGAGTTACCACTGGGAAGGTGCTAGTGTCGGCTGACCCCCTACTCGATCGCGTGCTCATCGTAAATTGGGCTAGCCGCCAAACGTACTTGCGGGAGGGCACGGTGTTGGGCCAGATGGAGATCGTCGATTCCACGGTGGTACCCATTGAGGGAGCTGGGCAGCAGAATGGAGAGGAAGGGGCGGCTACCCCGCTAACGCCCGAGGAGGTCCATCCCGACTCTTCGGAGACGGGGCACATCCCCCGCGAAGCCTTTAGAAAACAAGTTTCGACAGACCTCCCTGCCGCTGAAACTGAAAAGCTGGTGGACGTACTCGAGGAGTTCAACACCTGTTTTGCGTTGAGAGATGGTGAACTAGGGATGTGCCGAGAGGCTGAGCACCGCATTAACACGGGGACCGCAGCACCCGTTCATCAACCACCCTACAAAAGCGCGTGGAAAGAAAGGGCAATAGTCCAGGAACAGGTCGACCAAATGCTAAAAAAAGGGGTGATCGAGCGCTCCAGCAGCCCCTGGGCCTCGCCTGTGGTTCTCGTGAAGAAAAAGGATGGAAGCTGGCGGTTTTGTGTCGACTATCGTCGGCTGAACTCCATCTCAGTGAGGGACGTGTACCCTTTGCCGAGAATTGAGGAGACGCTGTCGCGTATGGGAAATGCCTGTATTTTTAGCACCATCGACCTTGAGAGCGGGTACTGGCAGGTACCCCTCCACGAGGCCGACAAAGAAAAGACCGCGTTCGTTACCCCCGACGGCCTGTACCAGTTCCTGGTAATGCCGTTTGGGCTAGCTTCAGCCCCCGGAACCTTCCAACGGATGATGGATTTAGTCCTGGCCGGACTCAGGTGGTCGATCTGCCTCGTCTACCTGGATGACATCATTATCTACGCTTCCGGAGTGAGAGAACATTTAAGCCGAGTCCGCCAAGTTCTGACCGCCTTACAAAGTGCGGGCTTAAAGATCAAGCTAGTCAAGTGCCAGTTTGGAGCCAGTGAGATCAAAGCTCTTGGCCACGTAATCAGTGGGCTAGGTGTCCGCCCTGATCCCGACAAAATTAATGCCATTGTCAACTTTCCCGTTCCTTCCTATTTCAATAAACCGAGCGAAAGGTTGAAATGCGTACGTAGCTTCGTTGGGTTGTGTTCTTATTACCGTAGGTTTATCCCTCAGTTCGCCCAGTCAGCAAAGCCGCTTACGGACCTGTTTAAAAAAGGAGGTTGTTTTGCGTGGGAAGCACCCCAGGAAGCGAGTTTCTTTTCTTTGAAGCAGGCGTTGACTCGAGCTGCAATTTTAGCCTACCCCGATTTTGATAGGCCTTTTGAAATTCACCCTGACGCTTGTGACTACGGCCTAGGGGCCGTACTGCTACAACGCTTCGATAATGTGGAGAGGCCGTTGGCCTACGCGAGTCGACTACTGTCTAAAAGTGAAAGTAACTATTCCATCACCGAGAAGGAGTGCTTAGCCTTGGTGTGGGCCGTGAAGAAGTTTCGCAGTTACATCTGGGGCATGGAAACTTTGGTGGTAACCGACCACCACGCTCTTTGTTGGTTGTTGACAAAGAAGGACTTAGCAGGGCGCCTAGCCCGTTGGAGGCTCCAGCTCCAAGAATTCTTGCTACGCATCGTTCATCGGAACGGGAGATTACATTCCGACGCGGACGCTCTCTCTCGTTACCCGACGGACTCTCCGCAAGAACTAGACGAAGATTTGCAGTGCATGGTTGCTGCCCTGAGTGTCGACCTGGAAGGCAAAAGTACGTTACAGTGCGCCCAGAAAAATGAGTGGAAGCTTGTATTTGCTGAATTGGAAAAGGGGAAACCATACCCCCAATATCGTCTTAGGGATGGACTGCTATATCGTGCAAAAGTCATGGAGGACGGTCTTCTCTTACGTCTGTGTGTTCCCTAACCCTTCAGAGAAGAAGTGATGCGTGCTTGTCATCACGACATTACTGCTGGCCACTTGGGACTCACGCGGACACTACACAAGATCCAGGCCCGGTATTATTGGCCAGGCATGGGAGAGGATATCCGTGATTTCCTGCGGAAGTGTCGCGAGTGTCAATCGCGCAAGCCGGTATACCAGCGTCCGGCTGGATTCATGGAAATCCAGCAAAGTGAGCGTCCCTTCGAGAGACTGGGGATGGACATTTTAGGTCCCTTCCCTCTGTCAAAAACCGGTAATACCAACATCATTGTTGCCGTTGACTACGTTACTAAGTGGGCAGAGACTAAAGCCCTGCCGAGAGCAGACGCCGCAGAGGTGGCTGACTTTTTGGTGAAAAATGTGTTGTTACGGCATGGAGCCCCTCGTAAATTGACAACCGACCAAGGGCGCTGCTTTATGGCGGAGGTGACGCAGAAGGTGCTACAGGCGATGGAAACCAACCATACGCCCACCACAGCATACCGGCCCCAGGCGAATGGGTTGGTCGAGCGGCTAAATCATACTCTAGCCGATATGCTATCTATGTACGTTAGTGCGGATCACCGGGATTGGGATGAATCCTTACCGTTTGTAACCTTCGCCTACAATACCAGCCGCCAGGAAAGCACGGGGAGGACCCCTTTTTACCTCGTCTATGGAAGGGAGGCTTTCCTCCCTATCGACGGTGCCTTGGGTTCCGACCCCAATCTTGTTCCTCCTCGCGACCGGGACCCCACGGAATGGGCCTTGGAAAGGTTACAACGAGCGCGTCAGGACGTACAGAGGCTGAGCGCTGCCGCACATAAAAAGCAGAAGGTGCGGTACGACGAGGGACGCCGAGAAGCCCCGACTTACCTGCCTGGTGAAGAGGTATTAATTTACAAACCGATCCGGAAGGTAGGGAAGTCGGAGAAGCTTCTGCATCGCTGGTTTGGGCCGTACACGGTTGTGCGCCAAACCACTCCCAGCAACTATGAGGTCAAGCTCGGCAAGTCCCCAAGATCCGAAATTGTACATGTGGAACGGATCAAGCCTTTCGTCGACTATGTGAGTCCTAGGCCCCAGGTGCAAGTCACCAGTGCTATGGGCATCGGCGATCAACCAGGGGAGACTTCTCCGCGTCGCCGACCCCGGGCCCACACTGAAAACCGGGCACCCGAACAACCACCGGAGCAGCCACCGCTCGCGGAGTCCACCCTTCCGCGATCGGCCACCCCGCCCGATGGAGAGGGAGGTGGAGGCCTCCGACGTTCCGCGAGGATCCGGGCGGCCAGAAAAACATTCCTGTTGACCTTCCCGCTCCTGCTTATCCTCACGGTGATAGGGGAGTTTAAGCATGCCTCAACTAAAGAAGTAGTGGCTTATCAAGGAGTGATCTTTAAATCCGAGGGGGAAGTGTCGTTCTCCGACTCCGAATGGGTCGTGGCCACCGACCTTACGTTCGACCACCTGACAACCATGATGAAGACCTTACACGAGTGGCTCGAGGTGAAAGTGGATACTATGGCTAATCGTCATAATGGCCCTAGAGACAAATTTAAGCTGACGCTACAACAACATGTGAAGGGGAGGGCCCTAGTAGAGTTAGGGAAGTTACGGCGTTGTAGCCAACGTTTTAGTGACCTAAAAACAGCCGTTAACCTGCAAGCAGCGAGGCGGAAGCGAGGATTAATTGACGGAAGTGGTAAAGTACTCAATTGGCTCTTCGGAGTGTCCACGCAGGAGGACCTCGAACATGTCCATGGTCGCCTGGAAAAATTGTCCACGGAGACTACCTCAATAGTGCATGCTTTGGAAATCCACGCATCTCTCATAAATGAGACATTGTGGGAAACGAAAGCAGTAGCTGATGCTGTGAATGAGCTACAGACTGCTTTCGCGCAAATCGAGAGAGAAACCTGGATATTAGACCAAAAAATTGAAGGAGTCGCCCGAGAAATGGAGACATATTGGATAGCAATCACGAGAGTGGAGGATGCTTCTCGGCAGGTGGAGTCCGCCCTCGCCTGGCTTGATGAAGAACTGAACAGCTTTTCGGTTGGCATAGCTACTATGTCCATGGGGCGGCTTCCGGTTACTCTTTTTCCTCCATTACAAGTGCAAGCGGTGCTGAAGGAAATCAAGGCGGTTCTACCTCCAGGCTGGTCGTTGAGCCCATCCATCCAGAACGGGGATATCTGGAAGGTGTACACGGAAGCGAAAGTGGTTGTAGCCACCGTAGGTAACTACCTCCGCATTTTCATGCACTTACCCGTGTTCGAATTCCCTTTCAGATTTACGCTGTATGAGGTCATCAGCTTGCCGCGTCCCATCGGTAATGCCACGCTAGGTGCTCAGTTTGAGCCCCTTCCCCCATTTCTTGCCGTGGCCGGTGATAGTCAGGCTTTTGTGGAATTGTCGGTGTCCGACTCTGCCCGCTGTGTGACCTCCCCTACGTCCATCTGCCCAATCAGCCGAGCAGTAAATAGGAAACACCGGGAGCCAAGTTGCGCAATGGCGCTGTTTCTGAAGGACGAGGTGCGAAGCCGCCTTCACTGCAAAACTAAGCTTTCGCCCTGGAGAGGCCAACAAACGGTGTATCTAGGTCACCGTAGGTGGGGTTATTCCACGACACAAGAGATGACTATAACGTTCACCTGTCCACACGAACGCGGGAGACCGAACACCGTTATTAAGAAAGAAGCGTTTGATGTCTTCGAGGTACCAATGTCGTGTTCTGCACATACGGACGATTGGATTTTTCAAGCAAGCTTCAGAAAAAATGTCAAACATGCACTCAGCAACAACACTCTACCGACTATGACGCAGCTCGAAAATTTGGGTCCACTTCTAACGGAGACTGCCGAAGAAGAAACTACATCGCCCGACGAAAAAAATGGTGCGCCTAAGAAGCTCCTACTATCGCGCCGCGCTAAGTTTCAGAGCCGCATTTCACTCATGGGTGAACACTTGCGCGTGATTGAAGAGGAAGAGAAAGCAAGAGTGGCTATGGAGTTCGACCGCTCCGTCGGGTTCCGATATCCCTACGAAATAGTTGTCGCGATAGCCGGGTTGTTGCTGGGCTTTGGGACTTTGTTATTTTTCGGCCGGCGTGCATATCAGTTGTCGCTCGCCAGCGTTACCCAACGCATAGTCGATCTAGAAAGCCGACTAGCTGTACACGAGGCAGATGTAGAAGGGCGACTGTAGTTCGACCCTCCAAATACAGAAAAACTTTGTTTAGTCTCGCTTCGTGTCGTTATTATTATGTTTACCCCTTTTATTCCCTTATATGTAGTCTGCCCGATACTTGATGTGTAGTTTTTCTGCTGTTAAAGGTAGCGTCGTGCATTTGTTTTACGTCATGTAGGTCTAGGTCTTCGCCCGTCTAGTTTCTGCCCGCGGGACAATGCGATCGGGACGAGTCGCAGGCTGAGGAGGGGGATGTAGCGAATGATTTCTTGCTAGTTCAAGAAACACGAGAGTGGCGTGGGAGAGAGCTTCCACGCCCGTTCTCACCCTCCGTTATGGCTGTAACGGAGAGACTCACCATCCGTTGGAGATGATCCTCTTTCTCCATCCGATCGCTTAAGCCTTGGATGGACGGAACATGCGGCCACGGGAAATAGCCCGGGCAGAGTAGTGGGGGCAGTCAGTCTTTTGGTGTTAATCAGTCCAGTTAGTCGATTTGTGTTGGTCTATGTGTTTTAACGTGCGCGCTTCTACCCTTAGTGTATCCAGTTTTTCTCCCTTGTAATGTTATCTTCCTAGTGACATACTGTGTGTAGTTGGTTGATCGAAGCCCTCTAATAAACGTTTTTCCCAGATCGCTCGTTACAATATTCTATAATTCAAATATTGTGCATACATGCCCAATGCTGGGAATGTTTATTGAAAAAAGGCTTACGGTTCATTGTTACTCGAGTAAAATTGTAATCAGTTTGTGGACGAGGTGACCGAGCGGTTAAGGTGATGGACTGCTAATCCATTGTGCATTGCACGCGTGGGTTCGAATCCCATCTTCGTCGTGATCATTTAATCCTCCAATTGATACCGAAATTTATGGAATACTTACGAAATTATAATCGCAATAAAACCGTTGGTTTCTTCGTGAAACTTACAGGGTCGAACTTATATTACATGGTTACATGGTGTAATGGTTAGCACTTCAGACTTTGACTCTGAAAATCTGAGTTCGATTCTAAGTAGGACCTGAGACAGTGAAGCCAACGACAAACATTTTTGAACACTACTGTAACGAAGCCGAATATACTACTTTAACTTTTTCTCGCTTTTGCTTCAGTAGTGAATACAAGTCTGGGCACGACAATTGCAACACTATGTACGCAGTGCAGCTGACCCAAATGAACACCTGCAGCTGACTCACGCAGACGATACGCCCCAACACCACGCCACATCGAACGGCATCCTCTGATTGGCTGCACGCGTGAGTTACACAAGCTCCGCCCAATCACGCCACTTTTGCAAGATGCAAAGTTTCGTGATGAACCCAGCTATTGATGAAGATCAGACAAGTAGTTGCAGCCGAGACAAGTAGTTGCAGCCGAGACAAGTAGTTGCCTTAAGCCTATCTTCCTTGCCTTATTGAGTAGTATTGTGTCTTAGTTAATGTTTCCATACTTAAACCTTGAATAAAATCTCGTTCTCGTCCCAAGGTTTTCGGACATTGTTGTCCACTCTAAAGTGTCTGAACTCTTGTCGTGTACCGCTTGTGTAGAAGCCGAATTCCAAGTTCGCCTTGTGTCGTTTCTCTTCCATTCTTTCACTCGTGAGTTCACGGTAAGACCCCCTGGTTATTTGTTCTTTCTTTTAACTGTTTCCTCAAATGTTCCTTCTTATCTGTTACTCTCTTATCTTTTTAATTCTTGTATCTTAGCTATAATAAACACAGACGTCATTGTGGGTAAAAACGCCTCTGAGTTCAATATCATTTTATTGTCTTAATTCCGTAAAGTTCATCTTCCCACACGGGAAGATGCTTTACATTATGGTGGCAGCGGTTTCTCGAACTCAACCACAATGACGGATGATGTTATTTCTGGCGGACATAGGATACCTCGCACGCCTGTAAGCACCCCCCTTGTTCCCCTAACGCCAGTGGTACAAATAACCGACGAAACAGTTGCTAAGTTAATTGATTTTGAGAAACTATCAGGTCGTTCTACGTCCACGTTAGATAAGTTTCAGGGCTGTAAAGCGTCAGAAGCAGACACTGAGGCCGTTAAGAAATCTGCTTCCCCTGTTTTGAAACCTGAAGTGCAGACAGATAATACTCAGTTACGTAAATTACGGTCGAATCCTGCTTATGAGGAAGTCGCTCCGTTCGTTAAACCCACCAATAAACAAACTGGTACACGTGCTAAGTCTACTGCCGCTTCCACTCAACGTCCACGATCGGTTTATGCTAAGTTCTTTTCTCGTCTTGCTCCTCCAAAATCACCTACGAAAAGCGAATCAAAGGCTAGTCTCCTCTCGAGTACTCTTTTAAGCTTCTTTCAAAAGAAAAGCCCAGTGAATGGACGATCACCTCAACTTGAGTCTCCATCACCTATACCACGAGATCCAGAGCAATCCATCCACAGTATTTCCGACGCCGTCGAGTCCAATTCCGTCCCTGATATTAGCACTCAAGTGCCTGAAGGAGAGGGTGTTGGA
Source organism: Daphnia carinata (assembly GCF_022539665.2). Lineage (NCBI taxonomy): Eukaryota > Metazoa > Arthropoda > Branchiopoda > Diplostraca > Daphniidae > Daphnia > Daphnia carinata. The sequence goes on from NC_081332.1 coordinate 277,086, forward strand.
CTTCCAGTCACACGACCCGAAAATTTGGGACCAGCTGAACCGGCTACTGAACGATTTCGGGCTGAGGGACCGCCCCCTGGGCAAACCGCAGTTGCTGACGGACGTGGAGACGCCGACAATATTCCTGAAATACTTAGCTGTGATTCAGCGGGCAGATAAAGCGGACGACGCGGAAGGCGGATCAACAGGCGTCCGAGTTGACGACGTCCTTTACGATGTATGCGAGGCAGTTTACGACGTTCCTGCTAGGACAGACGTACAGCATAGAGGAACTACAGACGCTCGTACCAGCGAACGACACGACCCTCTTCGGCTTTGTGCCGAGAGCGACGACGCAAATCAGCGAGGAGGAGAGGCGATACGAGTTTCTGATCCTGGAAACGTTCGAATTCTCGATCCACCTAGAGAAAACCTTGTTGGAATTCCAGCTGTCTCTTCTCACGGCAATACTAAACCTACTCTCGTTCATAAGAAAACTACAATCAATCACCAGCTTGGAATCACTGTTACCCGAACTGATACTCCTCGGGAACAGATTGACCCACTTCCGGAGAGTGGCAAGACCGTGCCACAAGCAGCTATCGGCCATCGTCAAAGACCTCCTCGCCCAGACTGCCAAAGAATTGAAACAGTTGCTATCGTCCATTCGGGAAACCCAGGAAGTGCTGGAAATTACCCCAACTTGTCCGACATCATCACAGCAGAACGACAAGCGCAAGACAGAACGACTACGATTCCGAAACCGTCGATACCACTGACCGACAACAATATTGGCGAATTCCGGCCAGTTTCGAACCGCATTCCGGGCACCACGCAATCTCGCCATCAAAGGGCTCGAAACTCTCCTATAACTTTTTTTACCAACAATATGGCTTACTCTTATTCCCCTACCAGGGCAGCTACGGTAAACGATTTAAATGATTTACAAAACAACCAGCATAACTTTTCACGCTTACAATTACTTCCTCCCTTCTCCGGTAGTCCAATTACTCGCTTTGACTCTTGGCTAGAATCTTTTGAGAGTATAGTTGATGGGGCAAGATGGTCTGAAAGAAAGATTATTCAGATGATGCGAGCAAAATTAACGGATAACGCTTTTTCACTCATACAAACCTTAATTAAACAGCATCCATACGACTATGGCTCCATTAAAACGGCTTTGCTCGATCACTTTCACGGGGATCAAAATGTTGATGTATACATTAAGAAATTCAATAAAGCTAAACGTAAACCTGGGGAAAAAATTGTAGATTATGCTCATCGTCTACAAGAAATTTTTAAAAAGGCATACCCTGATGGTTATATGGAAAAATCTTTCGCAGTTATTCTCATGCAGAAATTTATCGATGGATTGGATTCAAAATTGCAAGCTAAGGTCAGATATAAGGAATTCAAAGATTTTCACGAGCTCGTAGCAGCAACTCGCGTTTACGCCGTTCGGCTGGAAGCCTTGGAAACAGACACTGAGAGGCATGAATTTGTTAGGGCAATTGACGAGTCATTTAGCACAAAAAATTCGGAATTAAAAGAACTTAAGCAAATGTTAAGTGACCAGAAAGGAATTGTAAGCAGAGCCGTTGCCAATATTCGCCATAGCCAAAAGCAAGGGGATAATCCAAAGTCGGACAAAGATGAGATCAAGGATGTTCTTCACGAACTCATACAGGCTGTTAATCGACTCCAGCAAGATAGGAAAGATTACTCTGCGGCTACACCAGGCACTCCTTATAGGAAACAAGTTTCATTCCAATTGAATAACGCCAATCAAGACAGAAACTGGAGGCCTCCCCAGCATCGTCCCAGTAACAATTATAATAATAATAATAATTTTAATCCTAACCCTTACCAACACCAACCTTCTCGATTTCCAAACAGACCGACGCCAGTTGCGTCCTCTTCATCGAGGCCACCTAGCAATAATAATAATAACAGGTCAGATCAGCAGACCATAACGTGTAATTTTTGTGGTTACCGCGGTCACACTCAGTCCAATTGTCGTCAATTTCAGCGTCACACTCTGGAACAAGCCCAGCCTCCAATCTGCTATTCCTGTCGAGAAATTGGGCATAAGTCTAATATTTGTCCAAAATATAGGAATTCGCAAAGACCTAATATTCCAGGGCCCCCTCAACACCAGGGAAACCAGTAGCTATGAACTGTAGCTTCGGGTCAGTTGATAACGAGCCTCATACTAAACCCCGACAAGTCGCAAAATTAACCACTATTACGAATGAATCGACCCCTAGAATTCCATTGAAAATTTTTCAGATCCCGTTACAAGCACTATTTGATACAGGCGCGTCTAAAAGTATTATCCATGAGAGATTATTTAATAAGTTACCCCCTAGAGGTCAGGTGATCTGCAGTCAGCTTGACTTCGATTTATATGATGTAGGGGAGAAAAAATTACATACGCTGGGAAGAGTTATTTTACCCGTACGATACGGAGAAACAGTTTTTGAGCAAGAATTTATTGTAACTAATGGTGTTTCTGAGGACTGTATCCTTGGATGGGATGCAATCCAGAAGCACGGATTTCGGCTTGACGGAGAAGCCAGGAGCATTTACCTAGCGAGGGATGAGCAGGGATCAGCCATCTCTGAGGTACCCGACATGGCAGTTACTACGGTCAAAAAGACGACGCTATTTCGTCAGACGTCGATAGTAATTGCAGCGGAAATGAAGGGTTCATTTCCGTATGTCCCACAAAATACAGCATTTATATTTACCCCAGCAAAAGATCTGCCAGCAGGCATTTATATCGAAGAATTTATCGGCAATGTATCGGGAGATGGAACTTATAAAATTTTGGTCGAGAATCATTCACTACATCAAATCAAAATTCCTAGAAACACTAAATTAGGCATAATTGACATAGTTGGAAGTGTTATCGGAAAAATTTCTTTAGCGAAATTAGAAGATAATCCTAAACCAGTAATTGAGCCAATTTTACTCACAGAAGTAGATTCCGAATTTCAAGAACCGCTTTCAAAATTATTAATCGACTTTCACGACTTGTTCGCGTCCAAAGATTCAGAATTAGGAAACACCAACCTTATAAAACATACGATTGATACACAAGGACGAGGCCCCATTCGACAACGCCCATACAGAGTAACAAATAACCAAAGGAAATTATTAGATGATAAAATTCAAGAAATGCTTGATGCAGATGTAATTCAATATTCGCATTCCCCATGGGCTTCACCCGTGGTTTTAGTAGAAAAGAAGTGTGGAGAAGTAAGATTTTGTGTTGATTATAGAAAATTGAATAGCATTACGAAAAAAGATTCATTCCCTATGCCTAGAATAGACGAAACATTAGACAAATTATATGGGAAGAAATTTTTCACAACTCTTGACTTAGCTTCAGGCTATTGGCAAATTCAAATTGATGATCCAGCTATTGAAAAAACAGCGTTTGTGGTAGAAAACAACCTCTACGAGTTTAAACGTATGGCATTTGGCTTGTGAAATGCACCTGCCACATTCCAACGGCTAATGAATTACGTACTGAAAGACGTTTTGGGAAGTAAAGCATTAGTTTATTTGGATGATGTTATAATCTTTTCCGACACTTTCGAAGATCATTTACGTGATATTCGAGAAATTTTTGAATTATTACGAGATGCCAATCTGAAATTGAAACTCAAGAAATGCCAGTTTATTAAACGCTCAGTAAATTATCTAGGTCACGTAATATCGACCGATGGTATTAAGCCTGATCCGAGCAAAATTGACAAAATAGTCAATTATAAAACACCGACTTCAGTCGACGAAATCAGATCATTTCTCGGATTAGCTGGATACTACAGAAGATTTATTAAAGATTTTGGATCGATTGCCAAACCGTTAACTCGTTTAACTCATAAAGATCTTAGCAGGAAGCCTTTTAGTTGGGGACCTGAGGAACAAGTTGCTTTCGAGAAATTGCGCAATTCTCTAGTAACGCCACCAGTTCTTGCTTACCCCAATTTCAATGAAAAATTTATCCTTTTCACCGATGCCTGCGATTACGGCATTGGAGCAGTGCTATCTCAAATTCAAAATGGCCAGGAACATCCCATAGCCTACTCCAGTAGACAGTTAACAAAAGCAGAATCGAATTATAGTACGACAGAGAAGGAAGCCTTAGCAGTCGTAGATGCCATTAAGCATTTTAGGCATTATCTATTGGATAAACCTTTTGAAATTATTAGTGACCACCGTCCCTTGCAATGGCTTAAAGAACAAAAAGATAATAATGGTAGATTAGGTAGATGGGCTATACTATTGGCCGCAACGAATTATGAATTAAAATATAGGCCGGGACGTGTCCACCAAAACGCGGATTGCCTGTCACGCTTAAAAGTAGCCAGTATCCAAACTGAAAGCAAAATTACCTTAATTTGCGAGAAACAATTGGAAGACGACCTTTGCATAGCCATTCGTAATTATTTGGATAACGGAGAACTCGAGGAATCTTTTCTTCAATCTAAGCCGGATTGGGTTAAAGAAATTGATTATTTCGAAGTTATTGATGGTACACTTTACCGGCACGTGCTGCCACCTGCCGATAGCAAAAGAAACGAAACTAACCATCAGTTAGTCTTGCCTGCATCGTTACGCCATCTAGTGCTCAAGGAATTACATGACGCACCGATGGGCGGACATTTAGCTTTTTATAAAACCTATTTGAAAATAAAGAATCATTATTATTGGCCAAATATGAGAAAGGAAATTAAAGAATACTGCCAGGCTTGTGTGGTGTGCACCGCCAACACTTCTTCAACATATAGGGCAATATTGCACCCTCATGAAATAGCTAAAGCTCCTTTCCAAGTCATTGGGATGGACTTTTTGGGCCCAATTACGCCAATTTCACCCAATGGAAATAGTTTTATTTTAGTCATTACCGATTATTTTAGCCGGTGGGTAGAAGCTGTTGCGTTAAAAGACCAAACAGCACAGACGACAGCAGAATGTGTATATAAGACAATTATAGTTAGACATGGTATGCCTAAAGCTATTGTTTCGGACCGCGGATCTAATTTTACTTCTAAGTTATTTCGATCCTTTTGTAAAACATTAAATATTGAGCAAAGATTAACTACCGCCTATAATCCAGCTAGTAATGGAGAAACTGAAAGATTTAATCGTACAATGACGACAATGTTGCGTAAAGAATTAGAAGACGGAGCGCACGGAAATTGGGAAAACATGCTGGGAGATGTTTTATTTGCTTACCGTAGTTCTGTCCACTCTTCGACATGTGAAACCCCGTATTATTTACTGCACGGTAGAGATCCCAATATACCCATTAATGAATTCCTTGACGCTTCCCCAAAAACGTTTACCTCCGCATCAGATTACGTAGGTAACTTAGCTGATCGCTTGCGTTACAGTTTCCAGCGCGTCCGTGAGGAGAGCGAAAAAGCAAGGAAACGTCAGAGGGAACAATATAATAAAAGAGCGAATGTAAAACAGTATATGGTAGGTGATAGAGTATTATTAGATATTAGGGTAGTTAAAGAGGGCGATAGTAGGAAGTTTACCTCTAAATATAAAGGTCCTTATAGAGTTGTAAAAGTTTATTCCAATAATACAGTTGATATTGCTGATAATTCATACATCTGTCAACGAACTCACGTTAACCGTCTAAAACCCCTGTACGAAACAATGTTATGGAAAGACGAACATTGTCCCTCTATTGAGACGCCTTCGAAGTTCGAGAATCGATTTCGTAAATCGATTTCCACCCAAACAATGGAAACTATGGAAAATATGGAGCTAACAACAAGCGAGTTGGAAAACATGGAATTGGAACCTTTGGAATTGGAGAATGTGGATATGGAAGCAAGAGCCGCAGAAAACGCGGATGTGGAAAGTGCGGAACCCGAAACGGTGGAATTGGAGTCAGCGGAGTTACAAATGGCCGCCAACCAAAACAATAAACAACATTCTCCTTTAGTCAGCGAAACCCAAGGAATATATATTTCAGACGATAATAAGTCGGCTTTTGATGACATGTGCAATAGCCCACTTAACACCACAATAATTCACGGAAACAACGCAGCTGCAATAATAAATCCTGAATCTGATGCTCGTCAGGTGGCGCCAGCCATCGATCAGCCTGAAGAATTGCCACCCCAAAATGCTACCGGACGCCCGCACAGAAATCGAAGACTACCAATGCGTTATAGAAATTAGAAGCGTTTTTCCAAAACAAAGTCAACGATCACATAACGAACGACGTGTATTTAACAGCAAGAAATTTTAAAAGGGACTTCACAACGTTGCTGACACTTGTTGAGTCGAGTTCACCAAAACCGCGCTCCAAATTTAAACTTCCGTGAAGATGGACCCGTGCGCCAACTCAATCAATCAGCAAACCCAGGCAGCTTCCGAGTGGCTAAGTGCCGAAGAGCAAGCCGGAAAAGCGATGGCACCAATGGTGGCCATCCCAATCTACGACGATTGGACTCCGGTGCCCGAAAAAACTACCACCGTCGTCAGCCAGACGCCTCGGTCCCCGGAGCTCGACGACATGGAATCGTGGGAGATGGAACGTCAACGTTACGAGCGCCGTGTGGAAGAACGTACGGCCGCGCTCACCCGTCAGCTGAACGCGGATCTCTTCGCCGAAGATTGGGGAGGCGCTGTCACCACCCTAAAGCTGATTTTAGACTTGATCCAGCTAAGCGCCACCCCCTCTTTTCAACTGGTCGCCCGACCAGTGGGACACTGGCCGGAAACGTCAGAGGCGCGATGGCCCCAACACTTCCCGTTGAACACACCATGAAGAAAAGGAACGAAAAAAAGGACACCGACAACGACGACAACCCCTTTTAGTTACTCTCACCCAGTAGGAACATGTGTTTATTCCCCTTAGAATAGAGCTCTATCCCAAACCATTTTGTTTTCCTCTTCGCATTATATTCTCTACCTTAACAAACAATAAAATAAACACAGTAGGACGCAAACAAAATCTCCGCCGGCTTTTCATTATACGTAAGACAAAATTCAAAAGAAAAGAAAAGAAAAGTTTAAGGTAAAGGAAAAATAAGATAGGAAAAGAAAAGAAAAGCCAGCACATCGTTTAAGGGTATTTCAAAAACAGCCGAGGCAAGGCTCGAACATAAGACCCCGCGAGTATATAATAAATTTTAATTGTTCAGAAAAAAGACAACATTTCGACGAAGGGAATTTCGGCAGCCGAGCCGGGTTTCGAACCCGAGACTCCCGAGTGGTGTTCCGAGACTGAGTCGCTATGGCGTCTAGACATATGTCTACCCTAGCGTAAATATAAAAGCCATTTCAAACCAAACCGAAATAAAACATAAAATAGTCAATAATAATTCAATCACAGTAGCATAATTGCGAATATGATTAGCTCGCCTACTCTTGAGGGATCTGCCAGAAAATTTTTAGTTAAGATCACAGAGTGATTTGAACCCGACACTTCCGAGCCGTGGTCGAGGGCTATACCATCTAGCCATATAACTATATGGAATACCAAATTCAATACCCAGAATTATTAGAAAATTCGAAACAGGATCAATAAAAATTTTAATATCTATTGCCAATCAACCCACAGAATAGTAATTAGGGAATAGTTAACCTCACCAACTCCTGAGGAATCTACCAGTAAATTTTTAGTCAAGGTCACGGCGTGATTCGAAATTAAGACTCCCGAGTGACAGTCAGAAGCTATAGTATTATGCCACATAGCCAACACCCATACTCCGCATCCCTCTCAAGTTGATATACCCAATTTATCCATAATCAACCTTACTCTCTAGCAGAAGCACTGCACTTCGTCATTTCTTCTTTCACTTTTTCTTCTTTCTCTATCCACAATTAATAAACAGTAGTAAAAAAAATTAACTGTAAAAGAAATGGAAGAAAAATGAACCGTGGTGCGCCACTGGAAGAACGCTATCCGACTCCCCCCCCCACAGCAATAAATAAACCCCCCCCCCCCCCCCAAGCCAACGACAAAGAAAGCTGACACCTGTTGAAACAATCGGGTGACACCTCAAGAGACTTAGTGTTGAACTCGAACTTTTAACAGAAAATAACGAATCTAAAAACTACGGAAGAAGGCTTGACTATATAAGTCAATACTTCTCGGACGTCGGGACCACACTCGCAACTCATCAACGCTGCCGAACAGTAGCACCAAACTGAAAGCTGACCAATTCCCAATCTAAGATGGCCGGAAACCACTTTCGCCAACCGCGTTTGCCCACTATCGAACGCGTTCGCCGTAGTCCTGGTACCAAAGACACCGTGGTGATTCAAGAAGCCACAAGCACCACTTCAACAAAAGAAGAAGTCGACCAGGCAATAAGCGCAGCCTGCGCAAACAATTCTATCAACAATCAACGTCCGTTCCGGAGGCGGCTGATGGATATGGAGCACCATCTACAGAACCGATGGAGAGTAGCGCGGCTAACAAAAACTCGGACGGAAGAACTTGTCCAGTTAATCGAACAGCAAGAGTGGCAGAGGGCCACAGAAGTATTCGCATCAATTCTCGACTTGGACCCAACAAGCCGCCGTCCACCATCGCAAGAAGAAAATTAAAAGGACTTTGATTTATATTTTTACACATCCACTCATGCCTGTATGTATCTGTTCTTGCCCTTTACCGAATAAATTAGGCCGAAAACTAGCTATTCATGCTCTTGTTCATATATATCTATATATGAACTACCTCACAATCTAAAGTCAGGTAAAAGGAAGGGAAAGGGGTATAAGAAAAAAAAGACCCTATAAGCCGATACACAAAAACATATACCTACACTTAGAATAGAAAGATATCAAAGTAACTACCCGCGTTAGCGTATGCCTTATTTTACAGTAAATTCTCTAAGTTCAGTTCTAAGTCTTGTTTTGTCTTTTTCTTTTTTTTGCGCCAGAATACTCCTTTTAACGTAGGTTTCCTTGAGATTCTTCCCTCTTAACAAAGTCTTCCCCTCTTTTCGTCCTCTCCTTGATCCCTCGCGCATATAGAATAAAATAAATCAATGGCCCATATATCTCATAAGCTTACAGACCTTTTTACATGAAATTTACGCCTATTTTACCCCAACCTCTTGTGTCTGCGACAAATGTCCCTTGTCTCGCACAAGCCGCTTTTTCTTTCTTCCCCAGATGTTCGTTCCCCTTTTTAGCGCCCTTTTATTTCCTTCTCTATACCATTTCTCATGTGTTGGACTTAGAAAATAAAAGCTAGTCTTCGCGTCGTTTCTATTATCAAAAAACAATGAATGATAACCTTGCGTAGTATAGCACCCTCATAGATGGATGAGTTATCTAGTTCTACTGAGGATTCGAACGTCGAACATCCAGCATCACAGCTAATCGCTCTACCTTTTGAGCTGTTAGCACCTGTATTACGCCTTGCGTTGAGCTTAGGAAAAATACACCCTTCAAGCCTATCGAGCGCGCCCTTTTTTCCTTACTCGTGTTTCACTTGCCTTTTGCCTTATCTGTACCCGCCCTTTGTTGTACCTCAAAATGAAAATTGACCATGTGTTTTTCCGTCGTTAAAATCATTTCATGCATCTTTTTATTCTCTTGCCTAAACGATACATTCTATCCATGATTTTTCTTTTGCATCATTGAGGTCATTCTTTCTTCTTTCTAATGACACCAATCACTACACAAAAATATTCACCCTTTATTCCGAATGAAGCGTATTTTCCATGCCCTATATGCGTATTTTTGCTCGCTCGCGACCATCGGCAATTGTCGAAAAGCCGACGGAAGATCGTTGACCTTTCTCCTTGCCGTCTTACATACTCCCCGCTTTTGCTTATTATTTTATCTTCTTTATTATTTTTCGCTATCTAGTTTTAAGAAACCCACATGACGTGATGTTATGCTTTTATCTTTATTATCCGATGCTGACTTTATCATGATGTTCACCCTACGTTTCCATTTATAGAAAATGTCGCTGCTTCCATTTATGCTGTTATTATGCCTTTATGGGTTACACCCGCAGGCATTTGAAACGACTGTATGCGACTGTTCGGAAACATCGAAAATGGGAATTCTACAATTTTCCGATGCTAATTGTCAACCAATTGCGCCCGATGACAGAGCCGTTACGGTGAAATATGCAATTTATAGTGAAGAACGTGCCGCAGCTAAATTTCCCGGTTATGTTTGCGCCCGATGGAAGAATATACGCCGCATCACAATGAACTTTTTCGGTCAATTGGTGATAGTGCCGGATAAAATTCCAATTGATACGTCGCCCGCCGTGTGCAACGACATGATTAACCATAAACGATGTGATGATTATTGTATGACTTTTTCGGACGATAAATATGTTTTTGATCGCGAACCTGAGATTTTTGGATATTGGTTGCAGACGATTGATTCCGAAATTATAAATTGTGTTCTCGAAAAAATCCAACTTTTTCAAGAACATGAAGACGGCGACTTTTCGACACCTATCGGAACGGCTTCTGCTACCACTGGAAATTTATCTCATAATCATTTGACATTGATCTGGGACAAAACTTACACTCAAAAAACTAAAATGAGTACTCGATTGGTTGAAGATGGAATAGGCTCACTGGTCCGAATAGCAGCAGACGACACAACTTTCAGACTACAAGACGATGCCAAACAACTTGATTTTCATTTAACTCCTATAAAACGCTGTGCCTCACTGCAAAACGAATGCACCAATAGAACTTCGTCGTTTGAGGTCATTGGCCAATCAAAACTCACCGTTTCGACGGCGGCCATCATGGAAAATTTAACAGCGCTTTTGGAGGCCCCAGAGCCATCTAGCGACGAAAATTTAAATGTACCCGTATGCTGTTTTCTTCTGAATCGGTTAACTTGTTTTACTCTGAGTGCAATTTCCCTAAGACGATTATCTCCCAGTGATCGGGCGGATCGATTTGGATTTGGTTCATGTTTGAATTAAAATTGAGAACGATGCGATCGAACACTGCCCTTGCAGTGCGAGTTGGATCTAAATGTTGGAACAAAAACCTAATGCAGAAACTGCCCCGAGTGAGGTTCGAACTCACGACCTCGAGATTATGAGACTCGCGCTCTGCCTACTGCGCTATCGAGGCATTGTTTTAATTAGAAAATTAATCATGTAAAACAGATCATTCTTTGGTAGGGTGCAGTAAAGACACAAGTGAGGTTATCATGGCAGACACAATATGTAAGCCCGGTTAGCTCAGCCGGTAGAGCGCAGGACTTTTAATCCTGAGCTCGAGGGTTCAAGTCCCTCATCGGGCGACATGAAATCATATTCTATAATTCAAATATTGTGCATACATGCCCAATGCTGGGAATGTTTATTGAAAAAAGGCTTACGGTTCATTGTTACTCGAGTAAAATTGTAATCAGTTTGCAGACGAGGTGACCGAGCGGTTAAGGTGATGGACTGCTAATCCATTGTGTATTGCACGCGTGGGTTCGAATCCCATTTTCGTCGAGATCATTTACTCCTCCAATTGATACCGAAATTTATCGAATACTTACGAAATTATAATCGCAATAAAACCGTTGATTTCTTCGTGAAACTTACAGGGTCGAACTTATATACGGTTCCATGGTGTAATGGTTAGCACTTCAGACTTTGACTCTGACAATCTGAGTTCGATTCTCAGTGGAACCTAATACAGTGAAGCCAACGACAAACATTTTTCAACACTACCCTTTTCGTAGAAGCCACTCTTGTGACAAACGCGTTTTTTTTTTTTCATTTCCACTGTGAAAGTTTTCAAGTGTATCGTAGAAACTTACCCCTTCTTTAAGTCAACGTTTGAACCATTTCTCCTGTGTCCTTGAGCCTGGCTCTACCTGGAAAGCTAAAACATCTGTTCTCCCCCCTTATTTTGTCGCCTGCTTCTCTTCCTCCCCGAATACTACTTTGATACACGGTTTGGAACACTAAGTAACAACCTATTTCTGTGGTTTAAGTTATGCTGTTTTCTTCTGAATCGGTTAACTTGTTTTACTCTGAGTTCAATTTCCCTAAGACGATTATCTCCCAGTGATCGGGCGGATCGATTTGGATTTGGTTCATGTTTGAATTAAAATTGAGAACGATGCGATCGAACACTGCCCTTGCAGTGCCAGTTGGATCTAAATGTTGGAACAAAAACCTAATGCAGAGACAGCCCCAAGTGAGGTTCTAACTCGACCTCGAAATTATGAGACTCGCTCGCTGCCTGATACTGCGCTTTCGAGGGTAGCCGGAGAAATAGGACCTGGAGAAATAGGATCTGGAGAAATAGGACCCAATTTTCAAACATATTTTGAAGGGTCCTATTTCTCCATCATAATGGTCCTATTTCTCAAGCATAAAACGACCTTTTAATAGGACCTGGAGAAATAGGACCCGGAGAAATAGGACCCAATTTTCAAACATATTTTGAAGGGTCCTATTTCTCCATCATAATGGTCCTATTTCTCAAGCATAAAACGACTGATAATCGAACGAGCGTTTTTTGTCCGATAGTTTGGAAGAAAACCGAACGGCTTATACCGGTTTCTGCACTTCAAACACCGTTATCAATATGACTTCATTTTACTCCATCATAACTTTTTTTTCAATTAATATTCTTAATGTTTTTGCATGATTATATGCTATATCAATAGCTTTTTAGAGCTCATTTAATAGAAAAGTAATTTTGTTTACACAGTATTAGGATTTTTGCATTTGACATTTTCTTACTGGTGTCTTCAAGCCTACCATCACCCGCTCTTTACTAATGTTGTTATTCATTCTTTTTACTTTTTTCTTCGTGCCTCGTTGAGGATTCTGGGGAGGGCGTATAAGTACCTCTTAATACACGGGTAAATAAGAAAATTATTATATAAAATAATTTAAGAAACGTTAATTTAATAATAAAACACTGTTTGCCCTTGCCATAGTCATAGAAACCTGGTTGCTCCACGCTGTATGGTAAATGTTATACGGGTATGCTTTTTAAACGGCTAGTACATTTTAAACAACTTTTAAACCAACAAAACAAACAATGGCACCTTTTGCTATGAATTATTCTAACAATCTGCTTCTCCTAAAACAAATATTAAATATACTGCAGTTAGAGAAGAGTAGTGTGAAACAACGAGTGTCGAAACACACGAAATATTCTAACTCTTATTACTGAAAAGCGAGGATGAAATCAGGATTTTTTTTAAATTTTATATTTCATTTTGGGCTGAATACGTCAGAATCATTTTCAAATATTGTACGTCAATTAACTCAAGGGAAATGAAATAATGAAAATGTCAGTGGAAATTGAATAACCCAAAAGCAAATTGCATGTTTTGTTAGGCTATGATTAAATTTCAGTCTTGAAGTCAACTAATTATTACCGTTGGAGACAGGTTCCGCAATAAATTGTCTAGTTTGCCTCTCGCCCCCTTTTGCGCCAACAGCTTGCAATTCTGACGAAGTTCCTCCACTAATTCTGAGGTTCTCTGTATGGTAATAGGAGATAAAGTTTACACATGTTTATGGAATGAAGTTAATTGACAGTATTGTAGTATTTTAAGATGATTACCTTTGCTCTCGACTCCAAAAGACGAATTCTGCGTCTACTACCATTTATTTGGGTCTATTTCTTTCTGGTGCTCAAACAACCCCTGTATTTGGGCCGTGGAATCGGAACTTGCTCGCTCGCGGATTTTGATGCTTTCCAGAGATAACCCTTCAACGCTCGACATTGTGCACATAAATTCATCTTTTCAGCAACAAAGGAGCATTTCATCGAACGTAAGACTCCATCTTTGTCCCACACGCATGACAATTTTGACGACATCTTGACAGTGTGCAGCGCGTAATCAGCTACACTAATACAAGGCTTTTGTAATCCAAAGGCAACAATCATTGCAGACAGCTCTTCTATTGATGAAAAGGTCTCCGCAAGATCTTTGAGCGAGATATTCCTGCCATTGAAGTAGTACAATACTATTGGGCCGTTCAGAACTTGCACGGTCCTCACTAACATGTTACCATGTGGTAACATATCCGGATTGGTGCACAAAATTGTTTGATTGTGGTTATTAAACGACCACATCCATCCGTGCCCATCATCTGGTAATTTCACCATAAGTTAAAGTGATTGATAAAGTAGCAAAGTTTGTCTGAAACTCAGCATTTGTAGATTCCTCGGTAATAGGAATGGTTGCTTCATTAACTTCCATCACATCTTGATTGATATAACATGTAGCTGAAAGTAGAATGAAATACTAATAATAATTGGAATTTAGTTAATAGTAAAAGTTTTACCATTGGCTGCTGTTGAGTTGTCATGTAACTGTTCTTCTACACTTGGATGACTCTTGTTCATTGCAAGGTTCTTGTAAAATAGCAACGATGTTCTCTACTGGTTTCTTGCTATGTTGTGCTGATATTCCATTATTGGTTTGGGAGCCTTCGTGGACTTCCATGACAGCTCTGTTCAATATATCATCTACTACACACCTAAATAGAACTTAAAATGACAATTAATTGTTTATCAAAATTACCAGTGGTCAGTTCTCATTGTTCTCTAGTGGCAGTCACGTTTTCCAATTGTTCTATCTGTGGTAGATTCATCATTTCAATTTCACTATCACCTGTACTTGCTTTTTGGTTATGCTGTAGTTTACTGGTTTTTGTTTTCCCCTTGTTCGTTCAACCTACTTGTGCACCTTTAGGTTTCAACGAACCCCCATTTGGTTCACAATGTAGCACTGGAAATATAAAATGTGGTTTTCCATAATATTATTACACAATCTTCAAATTTGATAACACCATAAAATGAACATATACCTTTCCTCAGATTCTTACATGTTTCTTGTAGGATGTTTTGTAGTGGTGGTCTACTCGGCAAATCTAATCTATACTAGGAGCCTGTCACATTGTGCTTTTGTTTTGATTGGCTGGCGTCAAATCCGCCGTCTGCTATAGTGAATTGGTGGAATGGGCATTTGGAAGACTAAACTGCGGGTGGAATTGCGGAATTAGACAATTTTCCGGTCTACGGGCTTGGCTTAAAACGGGTGGGCAACGGCACGTAAGCTGACGGGCAGGGCATTTTATTATTATTATTCTAATTAATTATTTAAGTAGTTTAATTTAATTTAATTTGTTTATTTATTATTTTTATTGGCCACTACGGCAAGCGTTTTGGCGGTCAGAGAGCGAGTCGATGGGCAACAACGGCGAGTTCTTGGCGAGCAAAGTAGGTTGACGGGCAGTGGTAAAAAGTAAGTGGACAGGCAGCTAAATGGGCCTTTTGACGGGCAGAGACTGTACAATAGGTCGGATAAATGCAATTTTTTAGTCTATGGGCTTGGCTTAAAACGGGTGGGCGCTACAATAGGTAACTGTACAGTGGAAGACGGGCAACTACAGCGGGTTTTTTGGTGGGTAAAGAGGGTTGACGGGCAGAGACTATTCGAGAAAAAACGGGCAAAAGGCAAAAGTGGGTGGACGGCAACTACAGCGGGCGTTTTCTGGGCTGAGACTGTGAGGAAAAGACGGGCAAAAGTAAATGAAATGGTCAATGGGCCACTATAGCAGTCGTTTTGGCGGGCTGCGAATGGGGTGACGGGCAGAATGGGGGTCGATGGGCAGCGAGTGTGGGTCGACGGGCCGCGAGTGTGGGTCGACGGGCAGCAAGTGTGGGTCGACGGGCAGCGAGTGTGGGTCGACGGGCAGCGAGTGGGTCGACGGGCAATGAGTGGACCGACGGGCAGCGAGTGGGTCGACGGGCAGAGAGTGGGCCGACGGGCAGAAAGTGGGTCGACAGGCAATAACAGCGGGCTTCTTAGCGGGCAGAAGCAAAAAGTGGGTGGACAGACAACTATAGCGGGGACTTTGACGGGCAGAAATTGCAACAAAAGACGGACAAGTGCAAATAAAATATCGATGCTGTTTTGCGGGCCGTCGGGCAGAGAGTGGGCCGGCAGACAGACAGGGAATCAACTAGCAACAATGACAGGTTTCTTGGCGGGTAAAGTGGGTTGACGGGCAGAAGCAAATTGTAGGTAGACGGGCAACTGTAGCGGGTGTTTTGACGGGCGGAAACTGTGATAAAAGGACGGGCTAATGACAAAAAAGGTAGATGTGCCCAAGCAGGCGTTTTTGCGGGCACAATGTGTTGAGGGGCAGAGTGTGGGTTGACGGGCAGAGAGGGGGTCGACGGGAAAAGAGTGGTTTGACGGGAAAAGAGTGGTTTGACGGGAAGAGAGGGGGTCGACGGATAACTTCAGCTGGGTTCTTGGCCGGCAGAAAAGTCAGGTGATGGACGGGCAGAAACAGGGAGTGGGTCGGCGGGCAAGAAAGGGGAACTCCTAATTTGTAATAAGAATTAGTAGTAGAAGGGAAAAACAATAAATGTGGATCGATTTTCTTAAAAATAGCGCTAATTACGCTAGCGCCACCTATACCCCGGCCCTGGACGGGCCCAACGTTACTAGTACAACAAAATAAGTTAGAAAATCTTTTAACATTCTGAAATATAGAGCTAGATTACCTTCAATTAAAAAACGTTTTGGAACTGCATCATCTCTAAGTCTCCAATTTTTATATGGATGGAAATATGGAATACTTTTAATATATTGACTCCTTTTACTACGTCGTTGGCATCAAAATGACGACTGTATACTCGAGACGTTTTTGCCAATCGACTTGTTGGCATTACGCCTTGCCACTTGGTCAACGAGGACTTTGGAACTTTGAAGAAAGTTATTCCATTTTCCTTCGTACTTCCTTTTGAATTAATTTCACAACCACTTACGTGACAACGATTCCCCGTTGCAGCCATTCTCACATGTTTCTAAATGTAGGACGCCATTATTGTCGGGATATCTTAGTGTTGGCGACTATCTAAACCTCAAAACGATATATCGATATTTTTAGATAGATTTTAGATAGTCGACTTTTTTAGATAATCACTGTATCGATACATTCCAAATAGATCCCCCATTTAACAACAGATGGCGTCTAGCGCAAATGAGAAAAAAACTATATATTATAATTTAACATTTTTCACCTCTGCCCAGATTTGAACTCCGACGCTTCGTGTTACGAGCGACGACGTAATCCACACCGCTAAACCAGTAAGAAAAAATCGACACGGCACAAGTATGGTTTTCGTTGGCGAGTATCGATACAAATATCATGAAATACAATATTTTTATCGTCTGCTTTACTTTACAAGTCTTAACAGATGATTTTAGTTATACATATCAGGGTTGCCTTACGTAATAGAAAAGATTTTTGTAGAAATTTTTATTACATGAATATAAAATGTAGAGAAAATAATAATTTACCATTGTGCAAATGTATTTATCGTCAGCATCTAAAAATATATATTTAACATTTTTTTAAAATGTCTCGCAGACGGATTCCAACTTCTGTACTTCGTATTACGAGCCCGGAATAGATCCACAACGCTAACTCGTCACAATTTATGTGTGTCAGGCAATGAATCCAACGTGTGGTGCCGAGTATCGATACAAATTTCAGAAGCAACTGTTATTTACCGTCATCTGCATTATCCACAATGCTAAATAGAATACTATTTTGCTATGAAAATCTGTTATATTTATAAATTAAAACTCTTATTTTATTAGTACCGTACACGCCTCAGTTAACAGAGAGCAAGCATCCTAAATTGTTGTTACTCAGATACGTTTAAAATTTAATGTGTAGCAGATTGAAAAAATGCCCTAAAACAGATTTGAACTCGAGAATCCCGAATCCCAAGCGCAGTCCTTATCCACAGCGCTACTCCCTTATGATATTGTTTACAATGCTATGCATAATAATATTGTTACCGAGTATCGATACAAATTGCAGACGAAATTCTAACATTGCTGTCGTCTGCAACGATTTAGATTGAAGATTTGTTTACTATTGATATCAGGGTTGCCACGCCAATTAATAGTATTCTTGTACAGCAAGTTAACTATTAAAAACGTCACAATGTTTATATAGGACTGTTATGCAAAATATTTTGGAATTCCCGTTAGAAACCACCTAAAACATATTCTTGAAACAATTAAAAATAGTGAAAAACTATTTCTCCGTTGAGGGTTGAACTCCGTACCTTAATGTTCTGAGTCACATCTTCTTCCACTTAACCATGACGTTCTTGAAAAATGCGTAACCAGCAAGGTGGTATTGTTGTGGGATAGTATCCATACAAATTACAGACGAATATCTAATTTTATCGTCGTCTGCTCAGTTTTACGAAGCTTCGCAGTGAACTTTTTCAGTATTCAGGGGTGTTGCCATCAAATTTATCAGTGCTATAAGTTTCGTAATATATTATTATAAATATTTTTAAAAAAGACAAATGCTACCGCCTCTAAAAAACTTTTTTGTAAAAACATTCATGTAATTTTTCTCACACAACCAAAAATTGTGGAAAAGTTCATCAATTGGGCTTGAACCCAAGGATCTTGTGTCATGAACCTCGCCTTATAGCTCTGCGCCATCACACTTGATAAAATTAGAATCATAATCCATATGCATTTGAATAGTATCGATACAAATCGACAACGGAAATCTAATATTTCAGTCGTCTGCTTGCATTTCAAAGCATAAACACATTATTTGCAACAATAAAATCGATAAAAACATGCATCCGTACCTAGCATTGAACTCGGAACTGTTATGCCGCAAGCGCTGTCTATAACCACAGCGCTATGACATGTATCATAGGAGACGATGGTTGCCGCATAAGGTTATTGCTTATAATTATCGATACAAACCCGACAAACTAACCCCTATCATTTGTGCAGTGCTATTTTTGGCCGGTAGATGGGGGTTATTAGATATTTTATCGATAATCGTATCGTTATCTAAAAGTGGGCGTAGATAATTTGTATCTAGCAGAGCTAGATAATCGCCAACACTAGGATATCTCTAAATCTACCCAACAGATGGCTCTTTACCGCTGCCAGCTCCTCCCACAAAATCGCTGAAATTTTAACCACGAGTCCCAGCATACCCGTATAGCATTTCCCATACAGCGTGGAACAACCAGGTTTCTATGATTCTGGTTATCCCCATAATAAAAATGACATGGGCCGCTGACGCAGAAATTTGTACTACCCTTCCCACGATTTTTTTGATACTTATTCTACTTATACTGCCCCCAGGTGGAGGTTTTGATCACTACTTGAGCTTAAACAACAGCTTTCCAGCAGACGCCATTGTTTGTGGTATTTTTTGGCGTGTAGATTATGATTGAAAATGTAGTTGCGTAACGAAAATAAAAATAGGCTAGGTTGTAAAGTTTTATCTACGGAGTGATGTGTGATAATGTTGAAGGAGTAGCAAGGTACGTAATAAGGCACCAAGGTATATAATGATTAATTTTAATGGTTATCATTTAACAGGCAGTTTGGTAAATGGTAAAGGGGAAAACAAGTACTTGAAAGTATCGTATAAACAAAGTTTTAAGAAAATGGAACCAAAAAATCAAGAGCCTGATAAAAAGCGAGGATCAAACTCACTCCTGAAGACATTTACAATTCTTGCTTATTGACAAATATTCCAACTTGCAGCTTCTACAGTTCAAGATCACGATAGTAACATGGTTGGTGTTGACTGCAATAGTTCTAACAAAAAAATTGACACCAGAAATTGTTCTGCCAATCCTGAAGATCTGAAAGAGCGTCTAGCAGCTAAGCTATCATGGTTAAATTTCCTTTTTTTTCCTAAAGTAAGAGAAAGTGAAAGTACTGCAAGTATACTTACAATTCATATGTATGTGCTAATCTTTTTGTTTAAGGAATGCAAACCTGCTTATGCCATTCAATTTCAGGGGAAAAGCAGGACTTTTCTGATAAACTGAAAATCCAACTTAAACGGAAGTTAGATAAGTTGGAGAAGAAGAAACTAAACAGGAAAAATAACAGATGCTAAGGTAAACTTTGAATTTTTACAAAAAAATTTTTTTAGATCTTCAAATAATTTTACTTTTCTGTATTATAACAGGTAAAAGAATACTAAGAGCAATAGGTTCAAAAAACAATGTGGAATTGCTTGTGAGCTTGTCAAACCAATTAAGAAAGAGAATAAAATCAACATCACAAACGAGAAAGAAGTTGGTTGAATGCATCGACGAACAGGAAAAAAGAAAGGAACAACAACAGAAAAGGGATAAATCAACATTAAGAAAACGAAAAATGAAAAGAAAGCATAAACTGAATAAACTAGCGAAAAAAACAAACTTATCGTATGAATTGCCGATATTGACATGGATGAGCTGACTCGTGTTCCATTATTTACAAGCCGTGTCATGATAGTTTTGTATAACAATACACTGGCATGCCTTCCATGATCGTTGAATTTTTTTTTTTAAATTTCGGATTCATTTATAGAAGGTTAAGTGACATCGTTTATCACTGACGTACAAAAAAAAAGGTCGTTCCTGGTCGAAAATAATTAAAATGGATTTGTCATTATTAGTAGATTTGGTAACGCCAAGTGCAGAGCTTCTTTAAACTTTTCAGTGTTGTATGTGATGTTTAATTAGGTAATCAATGGCTCCTTGCAAATGTGCGTGAGGTGGAAAACAAGATACGGAGGACGCCAAAAATCCTTTATAAATGCGGGAAAAGTTCCTCTTCCTCTTTAACAAAAGCCACGCCATAACTATTGAAATTTTATTCATAGATGTTTCTACGCAAGTTGTACATTTAAGTTTTGCTTAAACCATTTATTGCTTTGGTGGAAAGCGCTCCTACCCTACATAACAGACAGCTTTCACCGCCTGGCATAGTTATAGCAGTAGGGTTTGATTTTCATATAATTATTGGAATCTTTGTAACTGCGAAAAGAATTGAAAAAGTGATGAAGAAATAAATGGTATTTGAATCAAGAGTGAAATATAGTTTATATTTTGTCCTTGATTCAGATGATAATGGTTTAATGGATAGTACTTCAGACTCTGACTCTGACAATCTGAGTTCAAATCTCAGTAGGACCTGAGACAGTGAAGCCAACGACAAACATTTTTCAACACTACCCTTTTCGTAGAAGCCACTCTTGTGACAAACGCGTTTTTTTTTCATTTCCACTGTGAAAGTTTTCAAGTGTATCGTAGAAACTTACCCCTTCTTTAAGTCAACGTTTGAACCATTTCTCCTGTGTCCTTGAGACTGGCTCTACCTTGAAAGCTAAAACATATTAACTGTTCTCCCCCCTTATGTTGTCGCCTGCTTCTTTTCCTCCCCGAATACTACTTTGATACACGGTGTGGAACATTAAGTAACAACCCATTTCTGTGGTTTAAGTTATGCTGTTTTCTTCTGAATCGGTTAAGTTGTGTTACTCTGAGTGCAATTTCCCTAAGACGATTATCTCCCAGTGATCGGGTGGATCGATTTGGATTTGGTTCATGTTTGAATTAAAATTGAGAACGATGCGATCGAACACTGCCCTTGCAGTGCGAGTTGAATCTAAATGTTGGAACAAAAATCTCATGTAGAAACTGCCCCGAGTGAGGTTCCCTACACCAGCTGTCCAGTTTTGTCCAGCTTTACTGATCGTCAGCTGTGTTTCCGTCTGCAAGTGTTCAGTCTGTCCAGTTACTGGCCCGTCAGCTGTACCCCTACACCAGCTGTCCAGTTTGCCCAGCCTTACTGGCCCGTCAGCTGTGTCTTCCGTTATCAGATGTCCAGCCTGTCCAGCCCTACTGCCCAGTCAGCTGTCCAGCCTGCCCGACCTTGCTGGACCGCCATCTGGATCTTCCGTCATTGCCCGTCTAACCTCTCCAGCATTCCGTCGTCCGTCAACTGATCGTCCGGCCGGCCGGCAACCAGCAACATTCCGCGCAAGTTCAACAGTGCCAAGCGGAAGAAGGCGGACAAGTTACTGCGTAGCAAGAAAAGGATTGCTCAAGCCCTTCATCGCTTCCAGGTCCAGCAAGCGACTGCTTCCAACATTTCTACAGTTACTGCTGCTAGTACTTCTGAAGAACAAATTAGTGAATCGCGACCACATCTAGCTGACTTTGTGCCGCCATAGAATCCTAGACAGGTCTTTTTTCACCCGTACGACCCGTGGCCCGTTTCACCCGTTGTTGACCCACCTACACCTCCGGCACAATCGGAATCCGAAGAGGACGATTTTATTCCGAGCCTCTCCGATTGTGAAGTCATAAGCGAAGTTGGACCCTCTTCAGAGGACGAAGCACATCGACCTGAACCGGTACCATCGTCGCCACGCCCCAGATTAGTTCGGATAAGAAACACCAAGACTGACGAAACGCGCTAGATCGGCCTTAGTCAACTTTTCCGCCCGGGTCCGCAAGATCGAATCGTCCGTCGTCGTCTGAATTAATTGATTCTGTGATCTAGTTTGTCATCTCCTTTGTAGGATGTCAACTCGACTCCGCCCCTCGTTGGTATCTGTTGTTTTGGTTCTTTCCGTCCGGTAAATACACTGCATCATGGCTCAAGCTATCGTACCTACTCTCAGTTCCATCGATGAAGAAAAAGAAGCATTGTCAGACGTGGAAACCATTGTTGATCCTACCCGCCTCAAGAGGCTAAGGACTAATGGAAAGTTGGCTCATACTAAAGCGGATAAGAAGCTCTCGCAATCTATAAGAGTCGGTGAAGATCGTGACACTGTACGAGCACTCCGCGCTAATTACGTTCCTGAGTTCGACAGCATAGAGAAGTGCCACGATCGATATGTCCAGTACAACACTCCCAATTGTAGCGCAGATGAACTAGAGGGCGAGAGACAGTGGATACAAGCTGTTATCTATGACCACCAATCAACCTTGGCAGATTGTGTCGATTATGTAGCATGGACGAAGCCAAAATCGAGCTCTTCCGTACATTCAAGATCATCTTCACGACATTCCATTGTTTCGTCCCGACAAGCTAAAATTCACAAAGCTGAGCAAAGGGAGAAGGAAGCCGAACT